>NC_142940.1:9284848-9327348 GCF_046866305.1 Octopus bimaculoides | reverse complement strand
TCAGTTTTTTTGTTTTTTTTTATTAATTCCGGCTGCAGATACTTGTCTGAAGAATATGGCATGGTGTGGGTAGAGTGGCAACGAAGGAACAAGTAATTCTTTTGCAGGGTTATCAATGATAAGATAGTTTGAATCTGCCATCCTTTCTTTCCTCTGCACACGCCAACCCCCGCCCCCCCCCCCCAAGATCAGAAGAATAAATGTAAAACATAAAGGTTTTTTCATATGAAGACTTGGCACCACAACACACAGAACATGTAGATGAACTTTTGTTTTTAATTATTAATCTTCATATACATATCACATTAAAAGAAGGGGGGAAAAAAAATCTTATTCCAGAAACTGAAGCCAATTGTTTCTTGGAAACTGATGTTATTGCCAAGATTATATTTTTCAGGTGTTGGGGGGGGGGGGGGGGTATATATTTTTTTCCTCTCTCCTGTCTAAATCACACATTCACATTGATATTATAAACACAGTGTTGTATTTGTAGAATTGTTGAAGAATATGTAAAGGAATATAATATTAACTCAGTATCTCAAATGGTACAGGTGTATCATAGTTACACTTCTGATCTTCCAGCAGCCAATATCATGTTCATGCTACATGGTGCTAACATTACCATTTGATATCTTTTATCATTTGCTTGTTTTAGTCATTGGACTGCAGCCATGTTGCGGCTCTGCCTTGATGAATTTTTCATCAAATGAAGTATTTACTTACTGTTTTATTTGTTTCAGTCATTTGACTGTGGCCATGCTGGAGCACCGCCTTTAGTCGAGCAAATCGACCCCAGGACTTATTCTTTGTAAGCCTAGTACTTATTTTATCGGTCTCTTTTGCAGAACCGCTAAGTTATAGGGACGTAAACACACCAGCATCGGTTGTCAAGCGATGCTGAGGGACAAACACAGATGCACAAAATACACACACACACATATATATATATATATACATACATACGACGGACTTCTTTCAGTTTCCGTCTACCAAATCCAATCACAAGGCTTTGGTCGGCCCGAAGCTATAGCAGAAGACACTTGCCCAAGGTGCCATGCAGTGGGACTGAACCCGGAACCATGTGGTTGGTAAGCAAGCTACTTACCACACAGCCACTCCTATGCCTTTACCTTTTTATTTTCTTAAACCTGGTACTTATTTTGTCAGACCACTAAGTTAGACACCAACGCCAATTGTCAAGTGGTGGTGGAAGACAAACACAAACAGAAATACACACACATGCATATATGAGGTGGTGTCAAAATGTTCCTGGACTAGTTCTGTAGTGCACCAACAGATGGCAGAACACAGTTGCATGTGCAGTGAAAGCTAGCAGTGTGTCAAGTGACATCACTGTGTTTATTTTTTCAAGTTGTGAAATCTGTGTTTTTGTGATCACATGTATGCTTGTAGTCTGTGACTTTGTCATGGACAGGAACAAAGAGCCAATGTGAAATTTTGCATTAAACTTAGGAAGTCTACTATAGAAATAGTGAGCATGCTTTGGCAAGCTTACAGCAGCAAGGCAATGGGTTGTACACAATGTTTTGAGTGCCACAAGTGCTTCAAAAGTGGAAGAACATCCCAGGAAGATGATGAGTGATCTGGAAGACTTCCCAAGAGCTTTGCCTCTGGAAATGTGGTATTGTGCATCAAGAATTCATCCCCCAGCGCCAAACTATCGATCGAGAGTTCTACTGCAATGTGTTGAAGTTTTTGAGGGAGAACATTTACCAAAAGTGACAAAATCTGTGGAGCATGAAGAATTAGCTTCTTCATGACGACAATGTAAACTTGTGTTTTGCTCATGGCAGCATCCTTATAAGCTGTTTGAAGCATGACAGCTGTTTCGGCTGCTGTTTTCCCCAGCAGAAAACAGAATTTCACAAAAGCATGCTGTTCCTTGTTTCAGCCATTGTAAAAATTGTTGAACAGGGGTAAAGCACTGCAACACAAAGACACACGACGTGGGAGTAGAACTTCACTGGATGCCTGAGGCTCGCATCAAGTGGCTTATAGCAGCAGAAGCCTGAACTACAACGGGCTTGTCCCACAGAGAACATCTTTGGTTACTTTTGGTCACATCCTCATATATACACACACACACACACACAAACATATACACCCATACATACAGATAAATGCATGTACATTATTACTTGTGCGCGCACACACATGCGTGCATGTATGTATGTATGTATGTATGTATGTATGTATGTATGTGTATATATATATATATATATATATATATATGTATGTATGTATTCTAAAACCATTTCATTTCCTATGAGTTGTATCTTAGTAATTACTGCATTGTTCAACATGGGACACGTGCACGTAGTAGCTCGAAGTCTATAAGACAAACATTGAAAGTGGCACAGTTTCACTAAGAATACACAAAACTATTAATAAGCGCCATGCTGATCCATTTAGTGCACTAACAATATCACATAGAGTGCAGAAACCTTGTAATATTGATGACTAGAAGCCAAGAATAATACAGCAATTTCAAGTTATTAGTTTGGAAAAGCTAGAATTGAGCAAAGAAAATATTAGCTCCAGGAATAAAAGAAGGATATTTTTGAACATTTTGTTACATTTATTCTGTTATTCCAGGTTGGCAGTTTTGCTTCTTTCTGTTTAGAATTTTATACTGTTGTTTACAATGAATGCTCTGTTCAATTTAAATTTAGCATGAAGTAGGCGCAGGAGTGGCTGTGTGGTAAGTAGCTTGCTTACCAACCACATGGTTCCGAGTTCAGTCCCACTGCGTGGCACCTTGGGCAAGTGTCTTCTACTATAACCTCGGGCCGACCAATGCCTTGTGAGTGGATTTGGTAGGTGGAAACTGAAAGAAGCCCATCGTATATATATATATATATATATATATATATATATATATATGTGTGTTTGTGTGTCTGTGTTTGTCCGCCCTCCATTGCTTGACAACAGATGTTGGTGTGTTTACGTCCCCGTAACTTAGCGGTTCGGCAAAAGAGACCGATAGAATAAGTACTAGGCTTACAAAGAATAAGTCCTGGGGTCGATTTGTTCGACTAAAGACGGTGCTCCAGCATGGCCGCAGTCAAATGACTGAAACAAGTAAAAGAGTAAAGAGTATAGTTAACCTTGTATATACACACATATACACAAATTTATTGTAAAATACACTTAAAGTAAATTCATTTTCTACATATATATTCATGATTTTGGGTTCAGTTCCACTGTAATGCATTTGGACAGGCATCTTCTACTATAGCCCCAAGCTGACCAAGTGCTTGTGAGAGGATTTACTAGATGGATACTGAAAGCAGCTCGTTGTGTGAGTGAGTGAGTGAGTAATTTTTGTATTTGTTTCAATCACTGGATTGCAGTCATGCTGGAGCAGAATGTCAGTCGTTTCCGATATTCTGCCAAACCATGTCCGGCCACAGAGAAATATCATCTTAGTTTGGGAACGGGTGAGTGTTGGTAACAAGAAGGGCATCGAGCTATAGAAAATCTGCCTCAATAAACTCTGCTCAACCCATGGAAACATGAAGAAGTGGGAGTTAAAAATGAGCATTTCATTCATATATATATGTGTGTGTGTGTGTGTGTGTGTGTGTGTGAGAGAGAGAGAGAGAGAGAGAGAAAAAAAGCATTTTTATAGTTTCCATTTATCAACCCATGCCAGCATGAAAGGCAGACATTAAACGATGATGATGATGGTGATGTATGCATGTTTCATCATATATCTTATATCACATTGTATATATAACTCATCATGTATATTACATATATCTCATTGTATACATTAAATATCTCATCGTGTGTGTGAGAGAGAGAGAGAGAGAGAGAGAGAGAGAGATAGAGAGAAGCTTCTTCTAGTTTCCATTTATCAAATCCACTCACATGGAGGCCTTGGTTGACTTAGGCTATCACTGAAGACACTCACGCAAGGTGCCATACAATTAGACTGGACCTGAAGCAATTTTCTCAGCCACAGAGACAAGTGTGTGTGTGCATGTGAGCATGCATGCATGTGTGTGTGTGTGCATGTGAGCATGCATGCATGTGTGTGTGTGTGTTTGTAGTGTGGATGTGAGTGCATTTGCACCAATGTAAAAATGGCGAATATCATTGGTTCTGTTTATGAAAAGTCATAACCTTAGCTATTGAATGAAGAGGTATGACTAACCTAAACAGGAGGGGGTCAATATGGTACGATTAAAACCACTATAAAGGCGATGCCCCAGCATGGGCAGAGTCCAAAGCAAAAAGAAAAAAAACTATGGATCAGGCATTTCTAGGATGACGGTTTTTTTGTTAATTGTCTGCTTTAAGATAAATAATATATTATATTCCACCTAATTTCATTAGTCCCTCAGACATCAATTGCACAAATTGCTCCAACAAAACTGTCAAGACTATTTCTCTCACCAAACAATAACATTACCGGTTGGGGAAAAAAAACAAAAACAAAAAAAAAGGGGGTTTCTTTCATAATTTTTTCATTTTTGTCTCATGCATTCCTGTATATTTGCATAAGTTTTTTTTTCTTTCATTACATAAAATACACACACGTGTGTATCTGCATGTGTACACACACACACACACACATATATATAATGTATGTGTATATTTATATGTTTTCATTATATAAAATACACACACGTGTGTATGTGCATGTGTATACACGCACACATGTGCGTGTCTATGGGTTTATGTATGTATGTGTGTTTGTATGTGTATATATATATATATATACACACACACACACTACTTTTCAACTCATTCTCGTGTGTGTGTGTGCGCGCGTGCACATATATATGTGTGTATATTACATCAATATGCATGCTTTTATACACATACACACACACACTTCTAAACTCATTCTCATGTGTATGCATGCGTGCACATATATATGTGTGTATATTACATGATGTGCATGCATTTACACACACACACACACACGTTCATTTAATTATTAAATACCACTGAACTCTTTCCTCATATTATTCCTACTTTAAGTCTTTGCAATGGCCATTATTGTTGTTGTTGTTGTTGTTGTTAACCTTTTCTGTTGTAGTCTACAGAAATAGCTGAAGATATTCTTACCGACAACAACAAGAACAATGCTGATGATGATGCTGACGACGATGAGGATGTAGAAGATAATGAACAGGTTAAGCTTTTATTCCATTCCTATAAATAGACATCAAAGCAAGGATTTGTTTCCTGAATAAGCTGAAGCAACAACAACAACAACGGCAGCTCTTTAGCCTTACACGCTTGAGGGATCAGAAAAACAGAGCAGAGTTATAAAGGCTGAGGATATTGTTTTACATTGTCTTGTATGTAAGGAATTGGCTGAAGAAAGGCATTCTGTAAGGACGTGGGTGTTTCTGGGGAAAGAATCGGAATTGCAGGAAGGTAGAAAAAGGAAAGAGAAGTGTAGTGCTTCTGGTTTTTGGTGCCAAGGGTGATACAGAAGTTGTGATGGTGGTGGTCGTGGTGCCTGTGGAAGGATGATACCATAAAGTGATATTGAGAAGGATTCAGATTCACTTCTCCAGAGAAGGGATCCAGTGGTTTCGAGGACTGATGCTAGCTAACAAGACACAAAGAGAGAGAAAGAGTGTGTGAGAGAGAAAGAGGGGGTGAGAGAGAAAGAGGGGGTGAGAGAGAAAGAGAGAGTGAGAGAGAAAGAGGGAGAAAGTGTGTGTAAGAGAGTTCTAGAGAACAACAAATTTAGGTGGAATGTAGAGAAGGAAGAATACTGTACAAAGAGACACAGGTGTAACATAGGTGCAGGCATGGCTGTGTGGTAAGACATTTCCGTTCCAACCAAATGGTTCCAGGTTCAGTCCCACTGCAGGTCGTCTACTGTAGCATTGGGCTGGCCAAAGCCATGTGAGTGTATTTGGTCGGCAGAAACTGAAAGAAGCCCATTGTATAAATATGTGTGTGTGTGTGTGTGTGTGTGTGTGTGTGTGTGTGTGTGTGTGTGTTTGGCTGTTTCCCACTACCACTTGGCAACCAGTGTTGGTGTGGTTACATCCCCATAAATTAGCGGTTTGCTGAAAGAGATCAATAAAATAAGTACCAGGCTTTGCAAAAAGAAAACAAAAAAGTACTAGGGTCGAATCATTTGACTACAAATTCTTCAAAGCATTGCTCCAGTATGGCCACAGTCTAATGACTGAAATAAGGGAAAGATAAAAGACATCGTCAATATCTTCTATCTTTTACTTGATAATGCAGGATCAATTACGAAAAAAATGTGAGCAAATAAGTGACACATTTGACAGATTAATCTGAATGCTAAGGGATTAAAGGTATCTATGAATATAGAGATTAGGTGCAGGAGTGGCTGTGTGGTAAGAAGCTTGCTTCCCAACCACATGGTTCTGGGTTCAGTCCCACTGCATGGCACCTTGGGCAAGTGTCTTCTACTATAGCCTCGGGCCAACCAAAGCCTTGTGAGTGGATTTGGTTGATGGAAACTGAAAGAAGCCTGTCGTATATATATATATATATAAACATATATATATTCTTTTACTTGTTTCAGTCATTTGACTGTGGCCATGCTGGAGCACCGCCTTTAGTCGAGCAAATCGACCCCAGGACTTATTTTATATATATATATATATATATATATGTATATATATAGGTGTATACATGTATATATATTCTTTGTATTATTACATTATTGAACGCACACGTCCTATTTTACAAGTAAGTCTACTATTATTCTGACGTGACTATCTTTCTATCTATCTATCTATCTATCTGTCTATCTATCTATTTATCTTTCTATCTATTTATCTATCTGTCTTCCTCCATCTTTCTATCTATACCTCTGTCCTGGCCTCTACTTCACTGCTATACCCTTCTGTCCCTTCCTCCTTGTTCCACTTCCTCCCTCCACCATCCTCTCTATCTATTTATCTATCTGTCTTCCTCTATCTTCCTATCTACCCTTCTGTCCTGGCCTCTACTTCACTGCTTCTGTCCCTTCCTCCTTGTTCCATTTCCTCCCTCCACCATCCTCTCTGCTCTCGTGTGACCTGTGGTCAACTTTCTTTCCACTCCAGCCACTGTGAAGGCAAGACAAACTACTAGCGTTCTACCTCAGATTTGCGTTTGGCCGTATGGCTTTTGAATGTTGTTTTCACTGTCCATTTTTTCCTGTCTTGGTTTGTGTTTGCCACCTTGGAATCCTCTGTGTAGTTGGTTGATCCACTACTCAGGAAGAGACTATTCTAGAGTACGTCCTGTCTGGTCTTCGAAACGTCTAGATAGAATAGAGACAGCTGATGAAGGGATATTCCAAGGGGCTTTCCGTTTTCCTATGTGTTCGTTCCGTTGTCTGTAGTTTATTGTTCTAACGTCCTGTACCCCGATATGCATGTATATACACATGTAGATGTAAGTATGTACATATATGTGTGTATACATGTATATATATTCTTTGTATTATGTATATATATATGTATATATACACACACACATATATATATATATATATATATATATATATATGTATATATATACATATATATATATATGTATATATATTATATATATATATATATATATATATATATGCGTGTGTGTGTGTGTGTGTGTGTGTGTGTGTGTGTTTGTCCCCCGCCACCATCGCTTGACAACTGATGTTAGTGAATTTACGCCCCTGTAACTTAGTGGTTCAGCAAAAAATAACCGATACAATAAGTACTAGGCTTAAAGTATAAGTCCAGGGGTCGATTTGTTTGACTAATGGTGGTACTCCAGCATGGTTGCAATAAAATGACTTAAATAAATACAAAAATAAAAGAATAAAGTGTATTAACAGTTCAAAGCTTTCGCAGCACCATTCCCAGAATGAGATAATGGTAGAAACAGCAGGTTTGGAATGCATTGTGTTTTGTTGCAAAGGATCATGGGAGCACTGGAGATGCAAAGCAAGACATAACATGATAGTTTAATGATATTTTACTGTAATTTCACTCTGAGGATAGAGATAATGGATATTGGAATTAAGAATACACCAAACTGATCGTGTAGGATTAATAGGGAAATATGAAAAATCCTTAATAGCTGTGCTCTTAAGATATGTTTGGAGCTGTTCTGATTCTACATACACACACAACAATATATATATATATATATATATATATATATATATATAGAGAGAGAGAGAGAGAGAGAGATAGATAGATAGATAGATATATATACATACATACACACACACACACACACACACATACTATATATATATAAATATACATACACACACTATATATGTAAATACACACATGCACACGCACACACATACACACACACACACACATATATATATATATATACACACACATTTACAAACACACCCTACATATATGTCAACATTCAGACATATACACACATACTATATATTGATGCATACATATACACATATTCAAAGACATAATATTATGTATATATATATTTATATATACATATATGCATAAACATATACGTACATAATATATATAGTTATACATATACATACACACACACACACACATACATGTACACACACACACACACACACACAAAATTAATCACATCTTACTGTTTATACCCCTTTCCTGAGTCATAAACATTTGTAATAAATTACAGAACCAAATCCTATCACAAGATTTTGGTAGTGCTGAGGCTAGAGTAGAGGACAGTTGCCCATGATGCCACACACTGGGATAGAACCCAGAACCATGTGATTGGGAAGCAAACATTATTCCCACACAACCACTCCTGCACCTCAGAAAACTTACTGTACTAGTAGTAATAATAGTAATAGTATGGGGGTGGGGTATGTGTTGTAACAGCGCATCGTAGCATCCATCATTTGCTGGTGATTCTCTACTCCTGGCAGATGACACCTTTGCACCACTCAGCCAACAAACTTTCAGCCCATGGGTGTGTTTGGGCAATCGTTGCTGGTGAGGGTTTTATATGAGGCCAGAGTGCAAATTCTACCTGAACCTCTTGTAGTCATCTTTCATGACATGCGGGGAAATATTTGGCCTCTGCTTTGGCATGCTGGTCCCCACACACCAATGTGAAATGAAGTGTTTTGATCAAGAACACAACATGCCACCCTGTCTGGGAATTAAACCCATGATGTAGCAATTGCAAGTGCAATACTCTAACCACTAGGCCACGAGGTTAGGGTATTGCTGAGGTATTTTAATAATGGGAAGTGATGCAATCTTCATGCAAAATCAAATGTTTATACAGAAATCCACAGAGCCCATAATGTGGAATTCTTCAAATTTGTGTGAAATAAAAGAGAGCACCCTTACTTGAAAAACAAGGGTTAGTGACTGGGAGGGCATCCAGCTGTAAAACAATATCTCAATATATTCAAACTCATGCTAGCATGGAAAATCAGACGTAAAATAAATATGCGCGCACGCATGTGTGTGTGTGTGTGTAAACATATATGAGTGTGTGTAGATATATACATGTACTCATATACACCAACATATCTAATAGATAGATTAAGTAACAGAAAAGTAGGAAGATGGGACAAGATAAGTAGATTAGCCTGATTGAATATTATAGAAGTAAATAAGTAGACAACTGCAGAGATGACAAAATAGATACACACACATACATATCAATACATAAATACACATATATATATACACACACATGCATATATACATAAACACACACAAATACACAAAAGCATAAAGACACATATAAATATATATAATTATAGAGCGACAGAGAGAGAGAGAGAGAGAGAAAGAGAGAGGTGGGGAGGGAGAGCAATGGTTTGCCAGGCAGGCAAGATAGACAGATTGACAAGAGTATTCTCAGAGGATGTATTTAGAAGGAAATGGGAATTGGTAAGCAGCAGGCATTATTCCAAATAGGTTGACCAGTAAGATTAATAAGAATGTGTCAAAGAGAACAAAGGCAATGTCAATAGCTTTGTTTTGAACCAATGACCTTTCGCTGTCAAGTAGTTCCACCCAGAGCCTGAACCACTTTTGGGTGATTCCAGAGTAAAAGGATGCCTCATAGAATGAATGGTGTCAGCAAGCAAAAGCCAAGACAGTTTATTTAGCAAGTCAGCACTGGCAATACTTTTGTAGGTTAGGCTTCCTTTATTATTATTATTATTCACTTTCTTTTATTTGTTTCAGTCAGTTGACTGCAACCATGCTGGAGCACCGCCTTGAAGGGCATTTTTAAGTCAAAGAAATCGCCCCCCCCCCCCCAGGGCTTATTCTTTGTAAGCCTTGTACTTATTCTATCTGTTCTCTTTTTTTGCCAAACTGCTAAGTTAAGGGGATGTTAAACGGTTGTCAAGTGATGTGGGGGGGGGGGGGGGCAAACACAGACACAAAGACACAAACACCTGAATAAATAAATATATACACACACACATATATATATATATATATATATATGCCGAATTGGTCAGACCACATGGGGTCTACCTCTAGCATATTAGGAGTCCACCTAGTGGTCATTCCTCTTTGCAATGTAATATATATATATATGATGGACTTCAGTTTCTGTCTACCAAATCCACTCACAAAGCTTTGGTTAGCCCAAGGCTGTAGTAGAAGACACAGGAAAGATCATAAATGAATAACAAAATCGGATTCAGAGTGAAAAATTACATCAATAAACTGAATTTGAAGATTTCATTTAATTTTGTAGTGGGACTCAACCCAGAAAGAAGGAAGGAGGTGGAAAAATCACCAACAGTCCATGTGTGGTTGTCAATGTGTGTCTTTGTATGTTTGTCTCCCAACACTACTTTTCAAAGGTGCTGGTTAGTTTATGTCCCTGTGACTTAGCAGTTTGGTAAAAGGGACTGACAGAATAAGTACCTGGCTTTTGTGTGTGTGTGTGTGTCTTTGTGTTGTTTCCTATAACCACTTGACAAATCATATTGGTGTGTTTACATCCCCACAACTTAGCAGTTCGGCAAAAGAGACTGACAGGCTTAAACAAATAAGTACTGGGATCGATTCTTTTGAGTAAAAATTCTTCAAGGCAGTGCCCCAGCTTGGCCTTAGACCAATAACGAAACCAGGAGAAGGTAATCATAAACACATTGTGCCACTCAATAACAAACACTGACTCAACGTGTCTCAAGGCAGAGTTTGTAATATTAAATATTATGTATGTGTGTGGTTTACGCTCACATAGGTGTATGCGTGTGTTTGTTGATTTGCAGACATGTGCAGATCTCCATGGCAACATTGGTATTAGAGGTCTTTGACTGGCTTACATAATAATAAAGAAGAAATAAGCATTTAAAGTTAATCCATTCTTTTATTCTTTTGTTTGACTGTGGCCATGCTGGAGTATCACCTTAAAGTGGTTTTTTAGTTGAAGAAATCGATCCTACGACATTCTTTGTAAGCCTAGTACTTATACTGTCAGTCTCTTTTGCCGAACTGCTAAGTTACAGGGGCATAAACACACCAACGCTGGTTATCAAGTGGTGATGGGGGGACAAACAGACAAACACACACACAGATATATACATACATATACATATATATATATATATATATACAACAGGCTTCTTCCAGTTTCCATCTACCAAATCCATTCACAGGGCTTTAATTGGCCCGCGGCTATAGTAGAAGACACTTGCTCAAGGTGCCATGCAGTGGGACTAAACCTAGAACCATGTGGTTGGGAAGCAAGTCTTCTTATCACACAGCCATGCCTGTGCCTATGTTTGTTTGTTTATTTATTTGCAGACACATGTAGATCTCCATGACAACATTGGCAATCGATGTCTTTGACTGGCTTACGTAACTTTAAATGCTTATTTCTTCTTTGTTATTAATTTCTAGAAAGTGGAAAAGAAAAAACAATAAATGGTTTTCATCATGTGCATGCAAAAAAAAATTTTTTTTTTAAACTACATCAGAAGATTTTTTTCTAAAATATTCTTTTATCATTAATCTTTTACTCGTTTTGGTCATTAGACTGTGGCCATGCAGGAGCACTGCCTTGCAAATTTTTTATTCAATCAAATTGACCCCGGTATTTTTTTTTTTTTGGTACTTTTTGCTGCTTATTCTATTAGACTCTTTTAACAGACTGCAAAGTTTTGTGGATGTAAGCACAGACACAAAGGCATGCACACGCATGCACACACACAATGGGCTTCGTTCAGTTTCCATCTACCGAATTCACTCACAAGGCTTTGGTCAGCCCAAGACTACATTAGGAGACACAAACTCAAGGTGCCACACAAGCAGAACTGAACCAGGAACCATGTGGTTGGGAAGTAAACTTCTCCCCACACAGCCACGCTTGTACCTATAGAATTTCTAGAAAAAAAATGAACTTGATTTTCATCATCAGCAATGAAAAACTACATCAAAATTACATTTTTTGAAAATAATCTGACGCAAATTCGAAAAACTTCAAGCACACTTAAATACTTACAAATAGCACCAGTACAGATGAAAAAAGCTCAAGTCCGTTCAGGAAATTTGTATTTTACAGATGAATGATTTTTCAAAAGCTTAACCACTCAATTGTGAAGTGAGGCTAGTAAAGATGGTGGTGATGGAGTGAGGCAAATGTAATGCAATCTGCGTGAGTATTTCTATAACCATTTTTTCCTTTCTCTTCTCTTCAGCCATGGAAACCTTAGTAAAGAGAACAGTAGTGTGTGAGTGTGTGTGTCCCAAGGAAGAAAGAGACAGCACTGTAGCTACCATAAGGCTTGAACTCATAACCATGTGATCCATATGCTATTAGTTTTTCAACTTTACATCCATTGTGGCACGTCGCCTCCCTGGCACTTGTGCCAGTGGCATGTGAAGGGACATTCGAGCGAGATCGTTGCCAGTGCCGATGGACTGGCTCCTGTGCAGGTGGCACGTAAAATACACCATTTCGAGCGTGGCCGTCGCCAGTACCCCCTGACTGGCCCTCGTACCGGTGGCACGTAAAACACCCACTACACTCTCGGAGTGGTTGGCGTTAGGAAAGGCATCCAGCTGTAGAAACTCTGCCAAATCAGATTGGAGCCTGGTGTCGCCTCCTGGTCCACCAGCCCTCAGTCAAATCATCCAACCCATGCTAGCATGGAAAGCAGACGTTAAACGACGACGATGATGATGATGACGACGTGTAGCACACACAAACACATGTACGTAGCACACGCAAGCATGTATACGCACACAAACAATGATACACATAAAATTGGGGAAGAGAAATCTTATTGAACATCGTCAGCATGTTGAGCAAAGTGCTTAGTGCCATTTCATCCATCTCTATGTTCTGAGCTGGAATTGTGCTGAGGTCAACTTTGCTTCCATCCTCTTGGGGTCTACAAAATAAGGACCAGCTGAACATTGGGGTAGACATGAACAACTTGCCTCCTCCCTCAAAAGCACTGACCTTGTGCCAAAACTTGAAACCATTACTATCATTTGATGTCCATTTTCTATACCAGCATGGGTTGGATGGCTTGACAAGACCTGGCAAGTAGCAGGACTGCATCGAGTTCCAATGTCTATTTTAGCATGGTTCCTATAGTTGGATGCCTTTATTAATGCCAAATTGTCATGAGAAAATTTAGGACAACATCATAAAAATGGTTTCAGCTGGTAGAATTGGTAGAACTAGAGAAAAAATGCCCGACAGCATTTGTTCAAAATCTTTACTTTCTGAGTTAAATCTCACCTAAGTCAGCTTTGCTTTTCATCCTTTTGTGATTGAAACAAAATGAAGTACCAGTCATGTACTGGGGCCAACAGTACTGATGACCCACCTCCCTTCAAAAGTACTATTTTATTCTATCGTCCCCTGTTGGTGCCATGTAAAAAGCACCCATGCTGATGTCACGCAAAAAAGCAACCATGCTGATACAATATAAAAAGCACTCATGCTGGCGTCACATAAGCACCTATGCTGACATCCTGTAGAAAAGGCTCCTATGCTGGTGCCACACAAAAAGCACCCAGTACAGTCTGTAAAGTGATTGACATTAGGAAGGGCATCCAGCTGTAGAAACCATACCAAAACAGTTGGTTAGAGCCTGGTGCAGCTCTCTGGCTTGCCAGATCCTGTCAAACTAATAAACCCATGCCAACATGGAAAACATGTTAAATGATGATGGTAATGTCTGAGTTGGCCTTGTTCTAGCAGGCCAATAACTAAAAGCAATACTACCATGACCATCATGCTGGACGGCAATATACAGTGTCCATATTCAAGATGATAGAGAGTGATTTGAGGGATAGTTGATTGCTATTTTTAGCAAATCATACAATCACAACAAGCTCCTTCACTGGTTTTAACATGTGAGAGTGTTTAGTATGGTGCAAAACATTTTTGAGTTAGCAAATATTTTTACCGGGCAGAAAGAAAAAAAAAATTAATTATATAAAAAAAACATGGAAATTATATTTGAATATGTAAATTATTTGTGACTAACCTGCAAAAGATACACAAAAAAAAACCAGCCAGTGAAATTGAAAATTTTTTAGCAAATCTGATAAAATTTTCAATCAGTATTGATTAACCGAACCCAATGAATGATCAAAGGTGTTCCAGCTATGTTTGTTTGTTTGTTTATTTTGTCAAGCAAAGTATATAAGGACCATACTACCTAATCTATTAGCCCTGGGGTTTCATGAAGATCAAGCTGCTATTTCTAGCAGGTGAAGCGACTGCATCGAGATTTCTTCATCAGCTTGTTAACTACATACCTTTGTCTATTATCTTTTACTCATTTCAGTCATTAGACTGTGGCCATGCTGGAGCGACACACTGAAGAATTCTAGTTGAGTGAATCGATCCCAGGTTTTATTTCAAAGCCCTGTACTTATTCTATTGATCTCTTTTACCGAACTGCTAAGTTAGCACTGGTTGTCAAGTGGTAGCAGGAGGACAAACACAAAGACACACACACACACAAATGGGCTTCTTTCAGTTTCACTCTACCAAATCCACTAACAAGACTTTGGTCGGCCTGAGGCATATAGTAGAAGACACTTACCTCAGTTGACATGCAGTGGGACTGAACCCAGAACCATATGGTTGAGAAGCAAACTCCTTACCACAGAGCCATGCCTACACCTATATTTATAACAAAATTTTAAGTAATATACATATGAAGCCAAGAGCTCTGCAAGTGAATAGTACAAGGTTATATATATATATATATATATATATATATATATATATATATATATATATATACATACAGCTCATTGCAGTTACATAAATATGAAATAAATTTCATAACGAGCACAAGATTATGAACAGATGTTATCATAATATTAAGATTATGACTACTGACCCTCACCTCATGTCAGTCAGAAACTTAAGATTGGCTTTCATTATAGCTGCAAGGTTATTATTACATTTTATCACAGTTACAAGAATACGGCTAAATTTTATCTCAATAAAATGATATTTTAACAAATTTTACATCAGACTTTATAAATTGATAAAAATGATGGCTAATGACTAATTACACTATAATTATTAAAAAGTGTGGCTAAATTTTATGATAGAAATGATTATCACTGAATATTTGTTGCAATTTATGAGATTAGCTAACGAGGCTTTTATTCCCCAATATCAAAGGCATGGTCTGAATAGAAAAAAATCTTTGATGCCAATTTCAATAAATATAATGGTTTTTCCATAAAAGGTACTAGACATCAAATTTGAAGGAAGGGAACTGGCAGTTAAATCAACCACAGTAACTCCTTTTTTTTCTTTTTTTTTTTGCTTCCCCTTCCACCGAAATCAGTCATCATCATCATTTTAATGTCCAGTTTTTCATGTTTGCATTGGTCCAACAGAATTCGTTGAGGCAGATTTTCAACGACCAGATGCTCTTCCTGTCGCCAACCCTCACCCATTTCCAAGCAAGGTAATTTTTCTCCTGTAGCTGGACATGTTACAACAGAAGATTACAACAACATACTCACAGTACATACGTACTTAAATTTATGCTTATATTTCTAAATGAATCCTAGCAAAAATCTACAATTGCATATACACTCACACATAATACTGGAGGAAATTTTACCACTTATTGGTGAGCCTCTCAGAACTGTCTGAAGAATACTAGGCTGTGTACACCAAGTACCACCTTAACATTGGCAATCTTTTGAAGAACAGTGCTTTTAGAAACAATGCTTCTTAACACCGTTTCCTTTTGACTGTTCTGTCAGTCGTCCTTCCTTCCTTCCTATCTGTTAGTCTAAGTCTCCTAAGACATGAAGTGGGAAGGCAGTAAAGTGGTAGAGGAAGTAAAAGCTAACCCAATTTAGTAATTGAAACACCAAAGAATGGCATATATTTGAAGCATACAATTTGTGTGTATGTGTGTATGTGTGTGTGTGTGTGTGTGTGTGTGCATGCACACATTAAAAAGTTTGCTTTCTAACCATGCAGTTTCAGGTTCGGTCCAACAGTGAGGCATCTTGCACAAGAGTCTACTACTGCAGTCTGGCTAAAAACATGTAAGCAGATTTGGTAAATGGAAAATAAGAGATCAGCCTGGTGTACATGTGTGTGTGTGTGTGTGTGTGTGTGTGTAGTAATAAGTGATGAAGAAAACAGAATGTAGATTTAGCTCTAGTTTTTATTCAGTACGACGATCATTTCAGCCCATCCTGCAACTGTCTGTTGTGTGCAGGAGAAATTATTATTATCTCAACTAACACTGCAGAATTCCTGACATGGATCCAGTGGAAATATACCCCAACTGTGGATGATGCCAGGTAGCTCAAACTGGGAACGTGCTTTGCTGAACACACTAACGGACATATACCCCTTAGTCCAAATAAATACATATATATGTATGAGAGAGAGAAAGAGGTATAGTTGTGACTGGGTGTTACAGTCATGCAGGCAATGTTCTCTGCTTCCAAGTTTCTGTGAATACATGTCACATCATCATCATGGGGAATAATATCTTACTTGGAAACAGGCGAGGGTTGGTGACTGGAAAGGAATCTGGTCATGGAACATCCACCATAGCATATTTTTGTCTGACCCATGCAAGCATAGAAAAGGGGATGTTGACATGACAACGATGTATGCATGTATGTAAGCCTTATGAGAGAATTTGGGCAAAGGAAACTGAAAAAGAAACCCATGTCTCATACTTATATATATATATATATATATATATATATATATAAGTATAAATGTCAATTATAGTGTGTGTCCATCTATCTATCTATCTAGATAGGTAGATAGATAGATAGATAGATAGATAGATAGATAGATAGATAGATAGATAGATAGATAGATAGATAGATAGATAGATAGATAGATAGATAGATAGATAGATAGATAGATAGATATAGATAGATAGATAGATAGATAGATAGATATAGATAGATAGATATAGATAGATATAGATAGATAGATAGATAGATAGATATATGTATAAATGTTTTAAATATTTTCTCTAAAGCCAAAACAATGCAAGTTATAAAGAATTTACAATACACCATTTTTACCCATAAATCCTGAAGAAGGGGTCCTAACCCCGAAATATCAAAATACTAGGGAACAGTCCTAACCAGCGACAATGCTTCATCAAAACTACACTAGTTGTGAGTGCGTGTATGTGCATGTATGTATACACACAAATATATATATGATGCATGAACTAATTCAAATTCTTCAGGCATTTCACTGATTAATTTATCGGTCATTATGACAGTCCCTCATTATCCTCTCTTTTATTCACTCACTCTCTCCGCTTTCCTGTTTCTACTCCACTTCGTCCAACTCCTCTTTCATTATGTATGTCATTTCAAGTGAGGCCAGTTTCAATCTGATAACATCTAAAAAGAACAAAGCTATCCTGTACCTGGCTACTGTTAAAGCTGCTTTTTCTTTTTATCAGTTGTTTACTGAATCTTCTCCCGTTACAGCAGCAAGGAGATAACACCTTGATTATTATCAACAAGTCCTTCATACACAAGTACTTTGTAAGGGTCACCTAAACTGACCATTAGATTAATGGAACTAAGTTGTTTAAACACTTCATGATGCTGCATTACTTAAGCAGTGAGTTGTTTAAATATTTAAAACACTACACTGCTTGAATGCCAATTAACACCAAGTAGTAGTATTAGTGTGGAAGCGCAATGGCCCAGTGGTTAGGGCAGCGGACTCGCCGTCATAGGATCGCGGTTTCAATTCCCAGACCAGGCGTTGTGAGTGTTTATTGAGCGAAAACACCTAAAGATCCACGAGGCTCCGGCAGGGGATGGTGGTGAATCCTGCTGTACTCTTCCACCACAACTTTCTCTCACTCTTACTTCCTGTTTCTGTTGTGCCTGTAATTCAAAGGGCCAGCCTTGTCACACTGTGTCACACTGAATATCCCCGAGAACTACGTTAAGGGTACACGTGTCTGTGGAGTGCTCAGCCAGTTGCACGTTAATTTCACGAGCAAGCTGTTCCGCTGATCGGAACCCTCGATGTCATAAGCGACGAAGTGCCAACAACAACAACAACAGTAGTATTAGTAGTGATGATAATACATGGTTTAAGCAGTGACAATTGTTTAGATATTTAACACAATGACACTGTCATAAATGCTTAAACCTGGGCAACACTACAGTGTTAAGGAAAAAAAAAAATGATGTTCTGTTGTTTTACTTAAAGAAACAATACACTACGTAAACATTCAGTGGCATTACACAATTTAAACATTTAGCAATACTACACTGCTTGAATGTGTAGTGTACACTGCTGACACACTTGGCAACAGAATACAGCAGAAATCCTTAGTGACTGTACAATGTTTATACACTTGGCGACAGTACACTGCTTATATACACTTGGTGACAGTACACTGCTTATATACACTTGGCGACAGTACACTGCTTATATACACTTGGCGACAGTACACTGCCTTTGTTTCAAATAATTTCTAAAATAAGGAAATATGTACTAAAGTAATTTTGCCATCATTGAGCTGGATTTATAACATAAATTAATATGAAATTTTGATGGATAATTTCTATTTCGATCCCTCTATAAGAGGAGGGAGTTTGTGTAATTGAACTGGGGGTAGTCTCAGATGAGTTGGTGTCAAAAGGGTTACAAATTAAACCTGTCAAAGGGTAAAAGAGCATCTCATAGTGAAGCTGACTACACCTGGAGCAGAGCAAGTCACCACTAGGTTATTTACCTCTTGAAACATAAGATTCTGTGTACCTATACTGTCCTTGGGCTACATACTTCGGACAGACGGAGGAAGAGGAAGAAAGAGACAGAAAGAAACAAAGTGAGATACTATTCTAGTTATAACTCTGTAAACATGCTGCTTCGAACTTAAAAGAGACATTTACACTACCATTTCAATAAACATGTGCACTACATCCAATGTCCATTGAGAAAAACAAGCAAATATATCATTTATGATGCATTATAAAACTGAAGTAAACATCAAACTCTCTCTCATTCTCTCTGCCTCTCTGTTTCTTCATAACAAGAGGGAAGAGACCAGCTGTAAATGCAATTTACTTTGGATGAAATATCTTGAGTTTTATCTTTGTGGACACTGATACAAAATCAATAGCTGAGCAGTGTGGCAGTACTTTTGTTTCCATGTCTACTCCACAGACAAACACCAGGAACGGTTGCTTTGATTTCTTCGCCAGTCCTTGAAATAAACCGACACAGTTTTATGTTTATCAAAACAAGGCTTGATGCTTGATGTGTTTGGAATATTTCAAAGATTTCTTTTTATCAATCAAACACAACTTAAGAAAATAATCACAACAACAACAACATCAACATCAACAACAGACACAACTGTGAAAAGGTTCTAAGTACCACATTTTAACAGCTGTTTCTGCAGCCATCAAACGGAACGAACTTCCAACTCACTAAGATCACACATCATCTTTTAAATCGTGCAGCAAACATTTAAAGATAGAAATAAAATAAAATGAAAAATTCACAAAAATAAAATAAAACAACATAAAATATTTCAAAAATTGTTTGTAGTTCTGAAGACAATAAGAAACATTTCTCGTTGTTTCTGGCAGCTAGTCTACGGTTTGACGAGTGTTTCATTGTGCTAAAACTCTAATGAACCGAGAAAGGAATCTCCGACGATGATATTGGTCTTTTAACGCCATCATGTACTTACTTATAACAACTTTGAGCAGGAACTTACATCTAATGGCAGTTTTTCTTCCTTTCATTCTCTTTGTTATTTATCATATTTCCGTGTTCTTTCTTGTAGAATACGTTTATGATGTACAACAGTCTCCTTCATCCCCTCTTCCACTTCCTCCCGCTCACATATTCACACACAAAAACACAGACATATATGATGTATATCATATATATTCACATGCACACATATGAAATACATGCCATTTTCTCCCTTTTGTAGGATGCAGTCATGGTATAGGTAAGGTGAGGTTTTAAACGCTCAGCTCATGAAATGTGTTCATATCCTGCTGTGGGCAATTAGTTTGTTGGGTCTCACACACGACACAGTTCTGCATACTAAGACCCAATGTTTAATTTTATCTATCTATCTATCTATATATATATATATATATATATATATATATATATATATATATATATACAGATATAGGGCAGGGAATTTTCAGTATGTTGGTGAAGCAACTCATGCTAATCCCTGTATATTTATGATTACATATATATATATATATATATATATATATACATGCAGTGCATATATGCACATATGTGTATAGGTAATGCATGTGTGTATGTATATACACACACATATATATATACATAAATGTGTATGCATATATATACATGTGTGTATACATATATAAACATGTCTATATTGATGTGTGCATGTGCAAGTGTGTGTGTGTGTGTGTGTGTGTATATATATATATATATATATATATGAGTGTGTGCAATGCATATATTTAAGCATATACACACACATATATATTGTATTTTATGCACAATACAATGTGAACCAGAAGGACTCTGCTTCCTTACCCCGCTCCCCCAAACATCAAAAGCAGGGAAGGAATGTGTTTACATTCTCTCTTTGCTCACAACTAATAGCTTTCAAATAATTTAATGTATGCATGTGTGTTAGTGCATGTGTTACTATGTCTGTGTGTGGATATATGGCAATACATACACCCAAAAATATGTGTGTGTATGTGTGATTTTTTGAGGGAACAGTGGATCTCAAAGTGGGTAAAGCTACAAATAATAATGTCTTTACAGGAGCTGTGGGTTCAAATCCCATGAGCAGTGTTTTACTTTTTCTATGTAACGGGTTTTCAAACTTGATATTTACATGCTTTTTATAGCCTTATCTACTTTGAGGTCCACCACCCCCAAAAAGACCTATTTTGTGTTCTCTCAAAATTCATAAATCCTTATGATATTCAATATGTGTGTGTGAAAGAAAGACAGAGAGAGAGAGAGACGTAGAGAGAGGGAGGGAGAGTTTGGAGGGGGGGGTATATTATCTGAGCAGATACCATATTAGCTCTCAGTTAAATTCCAGTCAATGGCTAACCACAACAATCAGTATTTAACGTCTGTAACTACAATTTTGTTGCTAGTCGCACTGTCAATTTCAATGGGTAATTCCGTATACACTTCATTGGATGGTAAAAATTGTCTGGAGTATATGAGAATAAGAATAGCCTGGGCAAAGTTTAGAGAGCTCCTACCTCTGCTGGTAAGAAAAGGCCTCTCGCTCAGAGTGAAAGGCAGATTGTAAGATGCTTGTGTGAACATGCTTCTGATATCTAATTCTATTTGTATATTTACAATTGATTCATAATTTGAATCAGTTTATTTTATACCCTAGTGAAATTAGAGAAATATTTTCATTTACTATTTCCACAATTATACAAAAAAAAAAAAAGTGAGAGAGAAAAAAAGAAAAAAAAAACAGGAAACGTTTACATTCTTGTGCACTACTGTTTCTGGCTTTGTCTGTCAGCATAATATCAGGAAAATTAGTTTATGAGTTTGTCTGAATATTTTCTGAGAAAAATCCATTCCAATCTCCAAATGCCTTCCTAGCCTCGTAGTATACATGGCACAGATACAAGTATTTACTGGTATTAAATTCTGTAACACTGACTGTTTTCCTACAAGAAAAATTTCAGCTCAGCTCTATGAACTAATGAAACAGCCATCAAATTTACAGTGGTGCCACTGCTGCTTACAATGACGAGTTATATTTGCTATGCTACCTGCTCGAGCAGCTGAAAACTGTCTTGACTGAAACAAGTAAAAGAATAAAAGAATGTATATATTTCAGTCATGAATGACCATGGGATTGCACCTAGACAGTTCCTCTGTGAGGGCAAGGTTGTTTGTGGAAAACCAACAGTCGCCCATGCATACCAGCCTCCTCTCTCCACTTCACTGATGTTATCCAAGGGAAAGGCAAAGGCCAATACAGCTTGGCACCAGTGACGTTGCAACTCATTTCTACAGATGAGTAAACTGGAGCCACATGAAATAAAGTGTCTTGCTCAAGAACACAACACGCAGCCTGGTCCAGGAATCAAACTCACTACCTTGTGATTGTGAGCCCAGCACTCTAACAACTGAGCCATGCACCTTTGTTTGTTTGTTTGTTTGTTTGTTTGTTTGTTTGTTTGTTTGTATGTTTGTATGTATGTATGTATGTATGTATGTATCAAACTTCTCAGCCTCAATTCCGATTTATTGTAACAGAAAGGTGCAATTTTATCATTAGTCACAGCTTCCAACATTACAAATGTACAACTGGATCTGTGTTGAAATCAACTTTTTTTGGTAACATTATCATAAACGTTTGATGACCCCAAATTGTTTAACAACCCTACCAATGTCAGTTCATTGTTTTTCCATCAATTTGGACCTCTTGGCAAGGATCAGCAGTTTGGAGTCTCATAAGATTTTTGTACAAAGAATATCACAAACGTATCTAGTATCATTGAACTGCTGCTTAAATACCAGTTCTGTTGAGTGACATAAAGAAAAAGTCACTGGGACTTTATATACAAAAGTCTAATACTATTTGAAATATGACAGACATTATCAGTTCAGATCTTTCAAGAAATTTGTTGCTTTGCACGGAAACTGTGTTTTTACATTTTGAGCATCTCAAAATAACGCCATCAAGATACCTTTGAGACTGTTATAATGACATGTTATGACAACACACACACACACACACACACACACACAGCTTGTCATGGGCAATAATGCAGTTTGCTTGCACAACAGTATTAAGTGCTAAATTTCCATTTGTGGAGTAGCCATTTTGAATCATCACAACAAAACAACAGAGACAGAAAAACAACAGATATGAAGGGGGGGGGGATAAGGAAAAAAAAAAAGAAAGAAAAGTGAAGAAAATTTTGTTAAAACAAAACCTCTGAAAAAACAAAAGTTTCTTCATACAATGTTATTTTGCAGATTCTGAATCTTTGATGATAAAAAAACAAACAAACAAACAAAAACAAAAATACAAGACTGATTTTAAAAAGAAAAGGTTATATAAAAAGGGGTTAGAGATTAGTTTATAATCTGAAATTCTGTCAAAGTTACAATTTATATCCCCAAAATAAAAGGTTCCACCACCTCCGCAGTATCTGAAGAACTTGTTTGAATATCATTTTGCAGAATGATGGGTTAAAATTTGCTTGAATCTTCTCTCAGATTAGATTACAAATGGAATGCTTCTCCTGCGTAGGTCAGAAACCATTTCGAATATATATGCAGGATATTTCTTATAAGCGAACTTTGTTTGAAAGTTGCAGATGACTGAGTTAACAGGGCACTCAACTGCCATTTAAGGCTCAGCAGTTCACTGACATCATGGCTTGCAGACACGCTCAGACCCTGGTTTAGAGTCACATTCAAACCCAAGTTTAGTCACGTTCAGAGCATGATTTAGTCACATTTAGACCATGGCTTACAATTACATTTAGACTATAGTTTAGTCACATTTAGATTCTGGTTTACAGACATATTTAGACCATGGCTTAGTCACATTGACACCATAGCTATATATATATATATATATATATATATATATATATATATATATATATATATATATATATATATATATATATATATATATATATATATGTATATATATATATGAGACGCAAGAGTGGCTGTGTGGTAAGTAACTTGCTTACCAACCACCTGGTTCCGGGTTCAGTCCCACTGCATGGCATCTTGGGCAAGTGTCTTCTACTATAGCCTCGGGCCAACCAAAGCCTAGTGAGTGGATTTGGTAGACGGAAACTGAAAGAAGCCCGTCGTATATACGTATATATATATATATATATATATATATATATATATGTGTGTGTGTGTGTGTGTTTGTGTTTGTCCCCCCTAGCATTGCTTGACAACCGATGCTGGTGTTTATGCCCCCGTCACTTAACGGTTCAGCAAAAGAGACCGATAGAATAAATACTAGGCTTACAAAGAATAAGTCCCAGGGTCGATTTGCTTGACTAAAGGCGGTGCTCCAGCATGGCCACAGTTAAATGACTGAAACAAGTAAAAGAGTATATACACACACACACATACAATAGGCTTCTTTCAGTCTCTGTCTACCAAATTCACTCACAAGACTTTGACTGATCTGAGGCTATAACAGAAAACACTTGCCCAAGGTGCGACACAGTGAGACTGAACCTGGAACCATGAGGCTGGGAATTAGGCTTTTAACTACACAGCCACGCCTGTGCACCAGATAGCCATATGTCCTGAGTAGTAACTAGAAGGGGCATCTTGCTATACAACACTACAACAGAAAAACCACTCAATCTTTGCTGCTAATGAAAATCAGACGTAATTGATTATGTAAGTTGTGCTCTCTCTCCATTACATAATCAGTTATGTACAGTGGGGAGTGTTTTCATTTGCGCCTTGAGAATACACCTTTATCTACACATGCAAAAATGTGTGCATGTCTGTGTATATGTATGCATGTGTGAACATATATATGTGTGTGTGTGTGTGTGTGTGTGTGTGTGTGTGTGTGTGTGTGTGTGTGTGTGTATATGATGTTCTAGACAACAACTGGATCCCCTTGTCTACTTAATCTCATTAATTATTTGGTATATTAAGTACAGACCTACCTATCTTACTCTTTTACTCTATTGTCAAAAACATATTCCATGCAGTATTTTCTTTTGATTTATGCTCATCATTGACAAGCACTAATTTACTTCCAGCGAACTGTATTGTATTATATGCAGCCTTTGCAACGTCTTTTTATAACTATCAAAGTGTGAAGAATGTTAGGGAAAAAAACAACAAAAAACGAAAATGAAAAAAAAAATATGCGAATGCAATTGTATTGTATAGAGATGTTAGTTACAACAGCGAGAGAAGATATAAATTAAAACAGTTACTCTAAGCACATGTTACTATTATTACTATATGAAGATGTAAACAAGCTTTCAGTAAACCACTAATGTAACAATGTTTTGAGCTGCAGGCACAAACTGCAGTAATTGTATTGCTATTAATACTAACATCAAATTATATGTGTGTATGTGTTGTACACACATGCACACAGATGAACAAGCATATAAATACATGTAATTGTATATACATATAACCATTTATATATAAAATTACGTGGTTATATGCATTATATACACGTATATATATGTGTGAGTATGTATAGATATGTATGTATGCATATGAGAGGTGTATAAAGATATAGTTGTGTGGTTCTCAATCACATCGTTTCGGGCTAGGTGCATACCATAAACAATATGTCCCTGTAGCCCTGTTATTTTGATGGGAGAAGACCAGAGAAATGCAAAATATCTTATTTGGAAACAACACGGGTTAGTGACAGGAAGACTATATGGTTGTAGAATACTGCTTCAATCAGTCTTGTCCAACCCATGCCAGCATAGTAATCCTAAAGTTTTTTCATCATTGTCATCATCTCTCCTTTTACTAACAAATAACAATTTGTTTAAGAATAGTACAAGTTATTTTCAATCTGTATTATAATAAGAGTCCCATTTCTCTGTCTGCCTATCCACCAGGCTGTCTGTCTGTCACACATTATCCTCAGATCAAGAGAATTTTCTAGAAATTCATTTGGAGAAATGAAATAAAAAGCAGTAAATTTATTCAATTTATTCATTGAATTCACATATGCAATATCTGGAGAAAAATATGAGGTTTGTGTTTTACTTTTTACCAAAGTTTATTTTTCTTTGCACACCACCAAAAAATAAATAAGAATGTGGCCACAAATATTCCACACTCAAATACAACAACAGACTGTGTATGAAAATATGAGGAGAAAAACAGGAAAACTGGTAAACGAAAGAAAAACGTAATAAAAATAACAACAGATTACCCTAAACCTTCAATCAGTTAAATAGTTAATTCTACAGTAAGCCAATTTCAAATAACTGAATGTAGTTCCTTCTACCAATTGAAAATGCTTATTGAGGTGGGTAAGCTACTTGATAATGCCTTCAGTTAGTAAAACAGTCAATTTTGCTGTGTTTAAGATTAATATATTATTTTCCTTTTAAATATTGTTGATAAAAACTTGTGACATTAAAAAAGGAATGTCATGAAAACATTCCTTTTCATGAATAAAAATAATTGAACAAAATTTATCATTTACCACTTTGTTTAAGTATGAAGAAGTTTTAGTAAAGATATTTCATTGAAATGTTACATTAATATTGTGAACAAAATTAGATATAAAAAAGAAATCCCCTTTAATATTTAGCAGCCACAAATGTTTCTAACACATACTCTCATTCACAAAATGCCAGAGCTTTTATGTGGTTACTCAACTGCTGGAAATAGCAGTCAAGTCTTGAAATACAGGTACCACATATTTTTGAAATACAGGTACCACATATTTTGAAATACAGGTACTACATATTTTTGAAATACAGGTACCACATATTTTTGAAATATAGGCACTACATATTTTTAAAATACAGGCATTACATATTTTTGAAATACAGGTACTAAATATTTTTGAAATACAGGTACCACATATTTTTTTAATACAGGTACCACATATTTTTGAAATATAAGTATTACATATTTTTGAAATACAGGTACCACATATTTTTGAAATACAGGAACCACATATTTTTGAAATACAGGAACCACATATTTTTGAAATACAGGTATTACATATTTTTGAAATACAGGTACCACATATTTTTGAAATACAGGTACCACATATTTTTGAAATACAGGTACTTCATATTTTTGCCAGCTCAGTGGACTGGAGCGATGTGAAATAAAGTGTCTTGCTTAAGGAAACAATGCATCAGCAGGAATTGAACTCACAACCTTATGATCTGGAGCTGAACACCCTTGTTCATACACACTCACACACACAGAAAGCTACAAAACAATTCCAGTGTATTTTAGTTGAAGAAAGAATCTGAACAAAAAAAAAAAAAAAAAAAAAAAAAGAAAATCAAAAATACCCCCCCCCCAAAAAAAAATAACAACCTTAGTAGCATATCAAAAATTAACTTGATAAAAATAATTCCAGCAACCTAATTTATGTTTATTTTCATTATTTATATACTTATTTGTTTGTTTGTTTTTAAATCCAATGTTTGAAACAAGCGATGAAATTCCATCCTGGAGCAAATACCATTTTCTCTGCACATTCCTTTGCTAAATACACGAAACGACATTCATAGTATTTATTCTCGTAGAAAGGATGTTGCATAGACTGTGAGGAGGCAGATTTTTTCACATGATGCAAGTTAGTTGCGCAGTTATATTTGTGAAGAAAGAAAAAAACAAACAAACAAAAAAAACTGCTAGAACTTTCAATAGAATGGAAATTGTAGTGAAATGGTTAACAAAAGAAAAAAACAAAAAATAAGATATTTTCCATCCCTTTTCCTATTTCTAAGTTATCTGATAATAATGCTAACACTAATAATAATAATAATAATAATAATAATAATAATAATAATAATTTCATTTCTAAAAGAAATCATTATTACTATTTATATTAGAGCTAATAATAATAATGACAGTAATAATAATAATAATAATAGTAATAATAACAATAATGGTAGTAATAACAATAATAACCCTAACCCTAACCCTCAAAATAATATGATCTAGAACCTTCATCAGTGTCATTTTTTTTTTCTTTATTATTGCTTTTGTTGTAGTTGAAGCTGATATTGTAATTAGTCATTTTACATTTATTCCATTTATTTGGCTCGTTTTATTATTTTACAAACGAGATGGATCCCAGCATGGGAGTATTTAAACAGCTCACGATATCGTAGCGGGACTGCGAGAGTGTAACAGCCAAGAATGGAAAAAGGGGAAAGTAGAAAAAGGTTAAGAAATTCAAAAAAAAAATCTATAAAAAAAATAATAATTAAAAATTAAAAGCAAAATATGTATAAAATCTGACATGATTTACATTTTGTCATGGAGTGGTGGAGGGGTTGGGCAGGTGGGTTGTCTCTGTGTATATAGAGGAGGAGAGACATATGTTACTGGAACAGGATATCAAGCTCAGATCACATTAAGAAGCATTCCTCTTTCCCAACTGGTATTTAATACTGTCGCTCAAAGTAAAATGAAAAAAATAAGGGAGAGAGACAAGAAAGAACAACAACGAAAGATAAAAAGAAAGGTGAAAAAGGAGTAATTTCATTAAAAATTGCTATTATTATTATTATCATTAATAATAAATTATTATAATTAAGATTAAGATTAAGATTAATGTAATATAAAGCTGAAAAAAAAAAAAAAATTAACACCAAATATACAGTGCGTGTGTTTTTATTGGCTAAACTGGCAATATGACCATCCCCAAGTACAACAACATATTATAATTAAATTATCATTATTATAATAATTATTATTATTATGTGAAGGCAACGAGCTGGCTGAATCGTTAGCGTGTCAGGCAAAATACTTAGTGACATTTTGACTGTCTTTACATTGAGTTCAAATTCCACCAAGGTCGACTTTGCCTTACATCCTTTCGGAGTCGATAAACTAAGTACCAGTTGCATACTGGGGTCACTGTAATTGGCTAAACCTCCTCCTCTGAAATTGCTGGCCATGTGCCACAATTTGAAACCATTATTATTATTATTATTATCATCATTATTAAGGTGGTGAGCTGGCAGAATCATTTGCATATTGAGCAAAATGCTGAGTGGCATTTTGACGATCTTTACGTATTGAGTTCAAATTCCGCAGAGGTCGATAGTGCATTTCATTCCTTTTGGGATCAATGAAAATAAGTACCAGTTACAAACTGGGGTCGAGATAACCGACTTGTCCTCTCACCCAAAATTTCAGGCCTTGTGCCTATAGTAGAAAGAATTATGATTATTATTTCATTTAGCATTACTGGTATCATTATTGTATAGTCCCTAATGTTTGTGTCAAATCTTAGTAATTAATAAATCAAACATTATTATCATTTTTATTATTATTACTATCATTATGATCATGACTGCTACTATTCATGTTAATGTTATTTACAAGTCAGATTATAATGCAATTAATAAGATTACAGAAATTGCAAATATGGAAACATGAAGAAGTTAGAAGAGAGAGAGAGAGAGAGAGAGAGAGAGAGTAGGGGAATTCAAGGAATTCTTTCCTCCTGTGTTAAGTTTGGAGATTTAAAGTTCTAATTATTTATCCCCGAGAAGAATGTGAAGGAAAACTAAATACATCCACATGCAATTTCTAACAAGAAGTACAATATCAAATTCACTCAGATTAGTTAGAAACTAAAATCTGAAATGTATATGTGTGCACGAGTGTATGTAGGTGCATGCTCACATGTATATATGCAAGTGTGTGTATGTGTGTATATATATATATATATATATATATATATATATATATATATATATATATATATATATAAACTAAAATAAAATTCAAGTTTGTTTATTCCTCATCACCATTTTAAGGTCTGCTTTTCCAAGCTGGCTTTGGCCAGATGAATTCAGTAAGGCCATTTATGTGACACTGGTATCTGCCATAACTGCAGTTTTACTTGGCTTCATAGGGTCTTCTTCTCTAGCATGGCATAATGCCACATGGACTCAGTCAGTGCCTCCGTGAGGCTCAACGCTCAAAGCCCAACATAATACCAAATGGTCTCGGTCCTTGCCTCAGTAAGGCCCAACACTCGAGAGGTGCTTTTACGTGCCACCGGCATGGGTGCCATTTGTGTGACACTGGTATCTACCACGACTATGGTTTTACTTGGCTTGATGGGTCTTCTTCTGAAGCACGACATGATGCCAAGGTCTTGGTCATTGCCTTTCTTAAAAAAATATATAATTTTCCATTTTCCTTTGTGACTGTATAGTTCACAACAGTTAACGTTTGTTGATCTATTTAGCCAAGTGCTAAAGCATTTTACTGTCTCTTCTTTAGTGTTTTATGTGTGTGTGTGTGTGTGTGTGTGTGTGTGTGTGTGTGTACACACACACATACACAAATCAGAGATAGAAAATAAAATTTACTAGATTCTTTTATAAACTAATATGGACACTACAAAATCCCTGATGTAAATCCATTAGCATGTGAATATTTACTGTATGATGACATCAGGTAGCCAATAACTGAGGATGAGCATTCTGCAAGGTTTCTACTCAAATATAACTATATGTATGTATACATGATGTACTTCATATTACGATAAAAAGCGATGCATAGCACAAGAATTTACAAAGAGTCAAATATAACAAAGTACTCCCATTTGTTGTTAGAGTATAAGGAGTCTGGACCAGTTGGTCTGTACTGGAATTGAGTTGTTTAAGTTGCAATAATGAAGTCAACCCAGACAGTGATACTTTGAAAGTATTTAATATGCATGTTTCAGGTCTATTGATCTATCTATCTGTGTGTGTTTCAGGTCTATCTATCTATCTATCTATCTATCTATCTATCTATCTATCTATCTATTTATCTATCTATATATGTATATATAGATGTGTGTGTGTTTAAAGTCTGTCTAACTATCTATCTATCTATCTATCAATCTATCTATCTATCTATGTATATATAGATGTGTGTGTGTTTAAAGTATGTCTATCTAACTATCTATCTGTTACCTACCTATCTGTGTGTGTGTGTGTGAATGAGTGAGTATATGTGTGTATACATATGCACACACACACAACTGGTTAACGTGTTCCTGTGTGCACTGTGCTTAAGAAGACAGACAGACAGGTTGTTCATGGCAGAATATCTTTGATCATAAGTTTGGTTAATCAGAGCTGACTGGAGACCAAACAACAACAATAAAAGCAAATGAAAAACACTATACTGACCATAGAAGTATAAATAGATGTGTACATAAACATAGATATACACACACACACACACACACATTATACATACATATACTTACATATGCACACATATCTACATTATGCATACATACATACATACATACATATGCATACATACATACATATGCATGCACACATATACATACGCACGCACACACATCTACATTATGCATATATATATATGTATGTATGTACACTTACACACATGAATATGTACATATATATATATATCTACACACACACACACACACACATATATGTACACTTACACACACATACATACATATACATACACATATGCATACATACATATATATATATACATACACACATACGCATATATATATACACACATATGCATATGTATATATATATATACACACACATACGCATATATATACACACATACGCATATATATACACACATATGCACACATATACAGGCACGCAAACACACACACACACACATAAAATCAGAGAATCTTCTGAATGCTAGTGGCCTAGTTCTCATGGCTGAATCTGTCAAAGAATTAGAGAACAAATTCCAAAGATGGAAGCAAAGCTGAGACTCAAGAGGTCTTAAAGGAAATCTATGAAACACAAAAGTTTTAGTTTGCAGGAATAAAGCCAGAGAACTCTACTGCCACCTGGGAAGTAGCCATACTTGGCATATCTTTCATCTTTTACTAGTTTCAATCATTGGACTACAGCCATGCTGGGGCACTGCCCTGAAGGGCTTTAGTTGAACAAATGAGTCTAGTACTTATTCTATTGGTTTCTTTTTGCTGAACTGCCAGGTCATGGGGATGTAAACAAACAAACAAACAGATATCAAGTGGTGGTGGTGGACAAAGACTTCTCTGTTCTGCAGTGTACAGAACAGAGAAGTCGTACATCATTCCTCCAAAGATTCCTTAAATAAGGGGTTTCCACAACGAAATATTGAAATACAAAGTAAAAGTACTAAGCATTGATTTTGTATTAATTTTTCTAACTTACATTGTTTTGGCTTTATAAAAGTTTGTTTGTTTGTTTGTATGTATGTCATTTGGTTTATTTCAAGATTTCTTGCCAATAAAGAAAAAAACAGTTTCTAACCTAGATCCAAGGTTCCTTCATTGGAATTCCAACATCAACAACAGGGTATTTTTATTTGTATGTATGTATGTATGTATGTGCAGATTTGTATGTTTTATGTATGTATTCTCATGTATATAGTTGTATATCTAGACATGCTCATATATATTTATATGATAAACTTCTGGAAAGTTTTACAGATTTTTATAGTTCCAGTGATGAACTGCATCTGTAGTCTTCGAATTAGCTTTCTCCTTTCTTGTTTTGAGAAGCCGGATTTCTCAAGATTGATATTTAGGCAGTGTGTTTGTATGTCTGTATGTATGTATGTGTCTTTGTGTTTGTTCTCCACCACCACTTGACAACCAGTGCTGGTAGCTGTAACATAGCAGTTCATCAAAAGAAACTAAAAGAATAAGTACCAGACTCAGAAAAAATAAGTACTTGGGTTGATTCATTCAACTAAAACTTCTTCAAGGTGGTGCCCCAGCATGGTCACAGTCTAACGAATGAAGCAAGCAAAAGATGACAAATATTTAGTCAATCATCATGCTTTAACACTTTTGAGAACCACAAACATCATCTTTCTCTGATTAATGATATTAAATTATTATACCCAAAGAACAAGACAGAAGGTATGAAAAAAAAAAAAAGGGCCTTCAGTTTCTGCTTGTTTGTTTGCTTGATTGATTGAACTGATGTCTCTTAAGTGTATATTCTGGCACCACAGAAATTCCCTGCAGTTAGGGAAGTTAGGCTTTTTTTTTTATCAGTGATTAATTAAACAACAAAAAAAAAAAAACCCTTTTGCATGAGTATAAATTACTTTTCTGTAGTTTTCTTTCTTTTTACTTCATTATTTTTTTTTGTGGAGGGGGGAGTGATTGGGGAAGGAATAACAACTTACTTGGATATGCACTCAATGAACTTTTAATGGAAACAAAATAAGTTACGAATACATACAGAAATAATCTAATGGAAACCTGAGTTACATGTACAAAAAAAAAAAAAAAGATAAACCCAGTCCTGCAAAATATAATATGCCAAGAAAATACGTTCCTATACACAAGTACATAGCAACGAGCTTGGCTTTTCTTTCTTTTTTGCAAATATTGGCTGCTATAATAAACAACAGTACGAAATACATTCAAATACAGGCACATATCTAGCTCTATCTACTTATATATATATATGCACAAAAGTGGCTGTGTGGTAAGAAGCTTGCTTCCCAACCACATAGTCCTGGGTTCAGTCCCACTGCATGGTACATTGGGCAAGTGTCTTCTATTAGGTTATCAAGTATGAAATTTGTAGAAAAAAAACAGAAGTTTGCTAATATTTTATAAATACACACACATATATATATTTATATATATATATGGGAGAATATACGAAAAAACAACAACAGACGAGGACAGGTGGTGTAAATAACAAAAGGATGTATTAGTATGATGCTCGGGAATACGGAAAGTCTTTGACGTTTCGAGCTACGCTCTTCAACAGAAAGAATACGGAGACAAGGAGAAAAACACGGAGAAAAAAAATTGAATAGTGTCCAGTCTGGAATGACCATCAGAGATTGGCATAGATGCTGAGGCTTAGCATTTATAGCAACTCGAGAGGGTTTCAGTTGAATAATATCCAAGACCAGATAGGATGAAGTACACGACTGTTTTCTTGAATACATAGCAACGCAATTTCATTCATATACTGGTGACTGTAATAGTTCATATTACAAAATATATTTGAATAATAATAGAGCAAATAAAATGTTTACACACAGTTACATAGCAACACAAGATTCTGTCAGATCACAAGAATCTTTAGCATGCTGGACAAAATGATTAGAGTCATTTCTTCTGTCTTAATTTTTTTGAGTTCAAATTCCACCAGGATTCTTTTCTTTATGCAGTTTTCTAGGATGATTTGGATTTAAGCATAAATTTTGGAAAAGATTTGAGAAATGCTGATGTTGTTCCAAGAGAAACAGACAAACATTAACTCCTGTTTTTGTGCATATCTATATCTGTGTATATATATATATATATATATATATATATATATATATATATATATATATATATATATATACATGTATGTGCTTGTCTGTATGTGTATACGTGTATATAAATGTATGTATATGTAAACATGTTCACATACAACCGTGAAGAAAGAAAAGACAAAGATAAAGAAAAATAGATTGAAAAATTTAAAAAAAAATTTTTTTTTAATAAAAAAAAATCTCAAAGAAATTATACAACTCGTTTCAGTCAAGTTGAAAATTGCAAAATAAGTCTGAATTTAAATGTAGATATTTTATGTTATGTGGGAACCTTTAATAGCCGACAGATAACGAATGTCTTTAATGAGTAGAATTGAGTCTTCCCATTGATGGAAATATATAGACAATAAACATCTAGAGGGGGAAAAAAAAACTAAACAAAACATCGAGGTATTGACTGGATTGAATGAAGATTTGCCGTAAATAACTGCAAGGCTGATCTATAAAAGATATCTGTATTGATGGGATTTTTAAAATTCTTTTTGTTGCTGTTGTTGTTGTTGTTTTTAAAAGTATTATGAAGCAGTTGGAATTTAAACTGATTTAAAAAAAAGAAAAAAGAATAAAAAGAAAATATGTGAAGAGAATGATGTTGTAATAATTTCAAAGGCTGAAAAATACGATATGGTCATGAAGAACTCAAGTAGAAACGTATCTCATGTCAGCAGTCTTTTTCCCCCTTGTCTTTCTTTTACAGTGTGTAGGTATGTACTTCCATAAAAATAACATACACACGCACAAATATATATACACATAAATACACATGCAGACATATATATGTATATATATATATATATATATATATATACACACACACACACACACACACACACACACAAGTGGACAAACAAAAGAAAAAGGCACTCAACATATTTAGTAGGAGTCACATGTCTTCTTTAAAACAGTTTGATTCGGCTCCATGCGACTTAAAGTTTCACGGGCTTCTGACAGAAACCCATCTCTTTCAGGCTTAGATTACTGAATTATATAAAATAATTAATAGTGATAGAAGCAGTATCAATGCCAAAACATAATATCTATTCCCACTTACTGGTGGTGAGGGTTAGTCAATTACATCAACCCCCATTACTCAACTGATATTTATTTTATTGACATTAGAAAAATGGAAGGCAAAGTTGATCTCAGGACACAGAGAATGGGAAGAAATGTCATTAAGCATTTTTGTCTGACATATTAATAAATCTGCCAGCTCACTGTTTAATAATAATAATAATAATAATAATAATAATAATAATAATAATAATCCTTTCTACTATAGGCACAAGGCCTGAAATTTGATGGGAGGGGGCTAGTCAATTACATTGGCCCCAGTGTTTCACTGGTACTTAATTTATCAACCCTGAAAGGCAGATGTGACCTCAGCAAAATCTGAACTCAGAACATAAAAATAGACAAAATGCTGCTAAGCATTTTTCCCAGTGAGCTAACAGGTCTGCCATCTTGCCTACTACTACTACAATAATAATAATAATAATCATGATGGTCACTCCGACTGATTTGGATGTGTGAGTATTTGGAGGAATGGATTAAAAACAAAAAAAGAAATGGATTTAAAAATAACGATTCATGAACTTGCTATGGATGAGTGAATGGAATTTGAGATTAGGTATGTAATTGGCTGCCAAGACCCAATAATAATAACCCTTTCTACTATAGGCAAAAGGCCTGAAATTCTAGGGAAGGGGGTTAGTCGTTCACATGAACACCAGTATTCAGGGCTCAACTGCTACTTATTTCATCAATGATGAGAGGCAATGACTACCATTGTGGTAATCGAACTCAAGGTTCAAAGCAGGGCTGGCCAACCTGAGGCCCGTGGGCCACATGCAGCCCACAGACTTTTATCTTGTGGCCCACTTGATACTTTCTTGAAATGGGTTTATTTAAACAAACATTTAAAAAATTATATCAAAAATTAAGGATTGTAATGAAAAGAAAAAAGAAAGATACTACTGTTTTTGCAATGATAATATTTCATGTTGACTCAACGATCATCCATTCATTATTGTAATAATAGCATGGGAAAGCAAAATGCTTTCAATTCTGTCAGTATATAAGCGGCCCTGAAAAACCTTTCTGTGATTAAAGTGACCTGCAATGTAATTTGAGTTGGTCAGGCCTGGTTTAAAGTGTTGGAAGAGATACTGCGAAGCATTTTGTCCACTGATCTAATGAGACTACTTAACCACTAGTCTATCATAATAATAATAATAATAATAATCCTTTCTACTAGGGGCACAAGGTATGCAATTTAGGGGAGGGGGATAGTCGATTTCATTGACCCAGTGTGTAACTGGTACTTATTTCATCGACCCCGAAAGGATGAAAGGCAAAGTCAATCTCGGCAGGATTTGAGCTCAGAACGTAAAAGATGGATGAAATACCACCAAGTATTTTTTCCCAGCATGCTAACGATTCTGCTAGCTCAATGCCTTAATAATAACAACAACAACAACAATAACAACAGCAAATAAGTCTTAAATACAATTAGCATGAAAAATAAATACAGAAACAAAGAAACAGACAGGTAATTTGAAAATTGTATTTCACATTTGTACATTCATACCTGCAACAATCACAACCAACCTCCCTGGTAGAGAAAAAAAAATTATAAACATTTGCAATAAATCCTTTCCAAAATAACTGTGCATTAATTTTGTTAATAGAATAAGTTAGTATGTGTACATACATACAATGTATATGAATGTATATGCATATATACACATACAACCATACATCCATATGTACATATCTATATATATATATATATATATTTATATTCGTCTATTTAAAGATGAACACACTACAAACATATATATAGAATGTATCAAGATATATGTGCACACTCATGCACATACACACACATGCAAATATATACATATGCCACATGTGTGTGTGTGTGTGTGTGTGTGTGTGTGTGTGCGTGTGTGTGTATATATATATATATATATATATATATATATATATATATATACACACACACACACACACACAAACATTGTGTTGAGCCACAGAAGACTATATTGTACAATAAAAAAAATAACAAAATCAATAAAAATGAAACAATTTGTAAAGTTAAGGAATGGGAATGAAAAAATAAAACAATAAAAAATGAAAAAAAAAAATGAAAAAAAAAAAAATGAAAGTTTTAAAGATAATTTATTGATTTCGAGATAAGAATATGAAGCAAATTGTAAACAGTGAAGAAAATGAAATAAGTAAATAAAATATAAATAAATAAAGAAAGAAAGAAAGAAATTTTAGTGAAAGTTTTTATAGAATAAAAACATTAATGACAAAAAAATTGATAAATAGAAAAATAAAATTTAGTAATGCTAAATGTTCTGAAGGTAGAAATCTTATTTGAAAAGTAACCATATAAAGATAATAGAAATACAATTCTTATGAAAAAAGGGGAAAAAAATAGCCCCTTTCCTAAATAATTAGGATTTAGAATAATAGCGAAGGTGCGTGGCTTAGTGGTAAGGGTATTTGGCACATGGTCATAAGGTTGTGAGTTCAATTGCTGGTGGCCCACTCACCTGGCAGAAATGAGTTGTACCTGTAAGTCTAAGGGGCCAGCCCTGTCACATTGTGTGTCACGCTGAATCCCTGAGAACTATGTTACGGGTGCATGTGTCTATGGGGTACTCAACCACTCTGCACATCAATTTCATGAGCATTCTGCTGGGTTGATCGGATCAAATTGAACCCTTGCCATGGTAACCGACAGAGCGCCAGGTTTTTTCCCCCATCACAAGATTTAAATAATAATAATAATAATAATAATAATAATAATAGTAATAATGCCTGACACATGCAAGAAGCCAGAATATTTGGTGGGGAAGATGAAATCAGTTGATTAAATTGAACCCAATACTTGACTGACGTTTTACTTGCCAACCCCAGGATAAAATGACTTCAGCAAGATTTGAACTCAGAATGTAAAGAACCACAACAAATCTAGCAAAGTATTTTGGGGGAGACAAGGCTTTGGTCAGCTTGAGGCTCTAGTAGAAGACACTTGCCCAAGGCGCCACACAGTGGGACTGAACCCAGAACCATGTGGTTGGGAAGCAAGCTTCTTAATACACAGCCACACCTGTGCCTATGTTTCTTCCTTTTTTTTTTAAAGTCTGGTGGCAAGGGTACAAAGACCCCCACACACAATGGGCTTCTATAGTTTGTCAACCAATTTCACTCCCAAGGCACTGGTCAGTGCAGGACTAAAGAAGATATTTCACAAAAGTGTGACACAGTGGGACTGAACCTGAAACCATGTGATAACAACGCAAGCTTCTTCACCAAACAACCATGCCTACAGACACATACTCACTCACACACACACACAGACAGAGGTGCCTTTCATATCTTTGAAGAGAATTTATCTCTTCAATAACATCTAGTGTAAAGAGCTTGACACAGAAAACTGAGTTCACGCCTGTTTAACATTAATCCAACCCTCTCCTCGGAAACACCCCATTCCCCAAAATATCACAAGAACAAATGAACGACATTATAAAACTAGTTAAAAGAGATTTGCTTCTAGTTAAATTCTCTTTGGATTAAAGAAGGATTATAATGATTCAGCAATTTATTATCTGAAAAGCAATCACCTGATTATATTTAGACACAGAATCCATGGCAAAATTTGCAGTGAGATTACCTCACATTTTTTACTACTAGTTTGTGGTGACATATATACTAAAAATAAAATGATTATCTTTCAGTTTAATACGAATTAATACTATACAGTAACTATCTCTTAAATCTCTTAAATTCCCCATTAGGATAAGCTGCAGTTAAATACAATTTCTAAGAATACTAGTTGAATACCATATCAGCAGTGCAAGCAAACTTTGATAAAAGCCATTACACACACACACAATGAGTTTTGGTTCATCAAATTGTTTTTGTCTGTGTCTAGTCTGTCAAAGAGAAAAAAAAAAAAAAAATTGATGCTACAACTTCATGGTTGAGTGATGAGCTTTTAGAAAGTGAATTCAGCCGTGAAAATATATACAGGTGTTCCTTGCTTGATATGGTGAAGTGATTCTGTGAATCATTGTGCAAATCGAAATAGTGTATGTTTTTTTAAATTCAATTGGAAATAATAAATACAATTTTTGTGCAGGTTTGTGTGTGTGCATGTGTCTCTGTGCCAGTGCTACATAAAAGGCACTTATGCCATTGCCATATAAAAAGCCCTTGTGCTAGTACCATGTTAAAAGTACCCAGCACACACTGTAAAGTGGTTGGCATTAGGAAGGGCATCCAACCAGAGAAACCAAGCCAAATCAGACTGGATTCTGCTCAGCTTGCCAGCTCTGGTCAATCTGTCCAACCCATACCAGCATGGAAAGCAGACATTAAAGGATGATGATGATAATATAGTGACCTGACTGGTGCTGGTGCCAAAAAGAAATACACAGTACATTCTGTAGTGGTTGGCACCAGGAAGGGCTTCCAGTGGTAGGAACCATGCTAAAACGGACATTGGTGCTCTGTGCAGTTCTCTGGTTCGTTATTGCCTGCTCATCCATCCGACCCATGAGGGCATCAAAACTGTACAAAAGTGATCTTGTGCAAACTAAGTATTGTGTAAACTGAGAAGGCACAGCCAAGCAAAGTTGGATGTTCAAGAGACAACTGGCACTAGGAAGGGCATCCAGCCATAGAAACCAGACCAAAATGGACAACTCGAGCCGGGTGCAGCTCTGCAGCTTACCAGTCCTGGTCAAGCTGTCTAACCCAGACCAGCTTGGAAAACAGATGTATGACGATGATGAGGATATGTATCTTTTATCTTTTGTGTGTTTCAGTTACTAGACTGTGGCCATACTGGGGTACTACCTTAAAGAATTTTTAGTTGAATTAATCAACCCCAGTACTTTTTTTAAAGCCTGGTACTTATTCTATCAATCTCTTTTGCTGAACCACTAAGTTACGAGGATGTAGACACACCAACACCAGTTGTCAAGTGGGGGTAGAAGAAAATGAAAACGCGGCACACACAAACACACACGACGGGCTTCTTTCAGTTTCCATTTACTAAATTCACTAACAAGAATTTGGTCAGCCCGAGGCTGTAGTAGAAGACAATTGCCCCAACTATCACACAATGGGACTGAACTTGGAACCATGTGGTTGGGAATCAAGCTTCTTACCAAACAGCTATGCCTGTGTTTATATATATATTTATTTACATGTAACTGACTAACGACAGAAGCCAATTATTGGTATTTTGAATACATTTAATGAAACGCATGTTTCAAGTGGTTCTGTATACAGGAACAAATTTGAAATTATCAAGGTGTTTCTCTTGAAATGTCCAAGCAAAGTGGATAACTACATAAGCACTTGAAATGTGTGTATTATTAAATGTAATCGATATACAAATAATTGGCTTCTGTTATTATTCAAATATTATGGGAGTCGTGTTTCTGATTCCCTAGCCTACCTTTTACTCCTTTACTCTTTTACTTGTTTCAGTCATTTGACTGCGGCCATGCTGGAGCACCACCTTTAGTCGAACAAATCGACCCCATGACTTATTCTTTGTAAGCCTAGTACTTATTCTATCGGTCTCTTTTGCCGAACCGCTAAGTTACGGGGACGTAAACACACCAGCATCGGTTGTCAAGCGATGGTGAGGGACAAACACAGACACACACATTTACATATATATATATACATATATACGACGGGTTTCTTTCAGTTTCCGTCTACCAAATCCACTCACAAGGCTTTGGTCGGCCCGAGGCTATAGCAGAAGACACTTGCCCAAGGTGCCACGCAGTGAGACTGAACTCGGAACCATGTGGCTGGTAAGCAAGCTACTTACCACACGCGAAAAGCAAATTATCAAGAAAAAGGAGAATGAAAATGTTTTTTTTACAAGAAGTACAAAATGAAGAAAATAATATATAAAACAATAATATATAAAAAAAATAAATATACCCATACATTATATTGTCTTTGAGCTTTTGAAGCTCAATAGTAGTTCATGTATAAACTGGTAGGAAAAATAAGGATGCATGAGAGTTTTGTTAGGTTTTGAAAAAAGGGTTAAAAGTTTATATATATATATGATTGCAGGCAAACTAATGGACAGAACCTACTGCATCTTCTTTATCTACATGTGTTGTTCATTACCTCTTCACCAGGAATCTGGCAGAAATGGCATTGAACCCCTTCTCGCTATAGCAGGGACACAGCATGATAGGGTTCAATGAACTTCATTTCTTGATGAATAAAATCGTTTCATAGACCCTAAAAGAATGAAAGCAAAATTGGCTTAGGATTTGAACTCAGATTGTACAGGACTAGAAATACTGCAGGAGTGGTACACTAATGTTTTTTTTGCAATCTCCTGCCACTGCCCTGTATAACTGACAAGTGTTGTTTTGTTGACTTGCTATCTGGAACACACATCATTTCAGAGACTGAAAGAATTCAACTGGAAGGAAGCCATTTAAATATATCTTTATTTGGAGATGAATATGCTTTCTATTGGAATCTAAATGCCAAAATAACCCATTGTTCTCTGCAGCAGCAGTAGCTGCTGTCGCTGTCAGTGTCCCCACCAACACCACCATTATCATTTTAAAGTCCGTTTTTCTGTGCTGCTATAAGTTGTACAGGTTTGCAACACACAAGTTCACTTCTCATTTTAATCACCACCATCTTTTCCTATGACTCCTAGTATCTTGACAACATTCCTACTACTACTTGCATTTTCTTCAGTCTCCCACCCAACCCCATCTCATGCCAATTCCATTTTGCAATGTCCATAAGCAGAATTACTTAGATCAAGCATTCACTACATATACCACCATGCATCACTACATATACCGCCATACCAGTACATGTTTCTCCTTCAGTCAATGAAGGCCAGCTAATCTCCAAAGCCCAGCTAATCTGTTGGCTTACTTTATAACCATCATCATTTCATGTCCACCTACCATATTGGT
>NC_142940.1:9267348-9274848 GCF_046866305.1 Octopus bimaculoides | reverse complement strand
ATCTATGATCAAAAGCATTGCGGCTACAACCATCCCCGAGATATAGGACTACATTATTTTTTGTTGTTGTTGTTGGCACTCCATTGCTTACAACGTCGAGGGTTCCAGTTGATCCAATCAATGGAACAGCCTGCTCGTTAAATTAACATGCAGGTGGCTGAGCACTCCACAGACACGTGTACTCTTAACGTAGTTCTCGGGGATATTCAGTATGACACAGTATGACAAGGCTGACCCTTTGAATTACAGGCACAACAGAAACAGGAAGTAAGAGTGAGAGAAAGTTGTGGTGAAAGAGTACAGCAGGGTTTGCCACCATCCCCTGCCGGATCCTCATGGAGCTTTAGGTGTTTTTGCTCAATAAACACTCACAACACCTGGTCTGGGAATTGAAATCGCGATCCTATGACCGCGAGTCCGCTGCCCTAACCACTGGGCCATTGTGCCTCCACTACTACATTATTTAACCCTTTGGATACCAACACTCCTGGTTCTATAACATTGTGTAACACAACTTTTGTCCTTGGGTAGCAACTGCTATTTCTCATTTGTTTATTCCTAGAAAGTATGGAAAATGGTTAATATTTCCTTCAAACTCTGCTTTTGTTACATTTATTCAAACCCCAGAGAATCCCCTCTCAACACATGGCTATGATGCTCCCCAACAACTCTTGCACATCATTAAAGATGCACATATTGTCAGCCACTAAGGGACATGCTGAAATGGTTAAAGTCAATCAACTGGCAAGTAAATCTGTAGGATTGAGCAGAATATTTGCTATAATGATTTTGGTTAGTTTTGGGTCATAGTAGAAAAAAAACTTGCCGCATGTGGGACCGAACCTGAAACCATGTGATTGCCAAACAAATTTCTTAACCACAAAACCATGTCTCATATACAATGGTAGCAACCACACTTTTTTGTTTATCAAATTCCTCTCAAATTCAACCAAAGACTGTGGTAAAAGACATGTAAATATGATGATGATGCTGATGATGATGATAATGCAAAAGCTGTATGAAATTTCAGATTGTGAAAGTAAGTCAATACAAATGCTCTCATAGTAGCTTTAAAAGCCACACACACACACACCCTTGTCTCTACAACCCAAGGAGCATCTATGTTAATGCTAGAAATTTGAACCAAGTCTTCATAGAAACACATCCTTTTGTTTTTTTTTGTTTTTTTTATTTAAAAAAATGGAACACATTGAATAATGTACTCTTAGATATGTCTAAAAGTAAGAGGTGAGGCGCTCATAATTGGAAGTGACTTTGATAATAGGTCTGATCATTCGAAGCTGGCCTTGGGCTATATAATATAACAACAGAAGAAAATATTCATCGAGAGAGAGAAAGAGAGAGAGAGGCAAAGATAAAAGAATTAGTCCAAGGACACATTTGCAAATGCTTATGAATAAATGAACTGGAACATAATATTTCAGCCAGTAAGGAAAGAATACAATAGACTCATTAGACTAAGAATTAAAACACATCTAAAATGCCAAATATAAAATAATTGGCAGTAACATTGCAGTTGTTCCAGTAATAACCTACACTTATAATATTGTCAAATGGATGGTGGAAAAAAATGACAAGAACAGATAAAAAATAAAACTCCAAGAAACACGGAAAATAATGACAGCATTTATAGTACACTATATGAAAGTTAAAAGAAGATATATATAAATATAGAGAGAGAAAGGGTGAGAGACAGACAGACAGAGTGCTAGTATATTTACTAAAAATCTGTGCAATTAGAAAAGTATTATGAAGCATCTATTCTTGTTGCAAAAAATCTAATGAAGAATAAAAAATGAATTAATACAAATAGTTGGAAAACATTTGAGCAGAACATCGATTAAAGAAAATATATTTTCCATCTTCCAAATATTAAAAAAAAAAACTGTCAACATATATTCAAAAGATATATCATCACCATCATCGTTTTAATGTCTGTTTTCCCATGCTTGCATGGGTCAGACAGAGTTTAGTGAGGCAGATTTTCTCTACAGCCAGATGCTCTTCTTGTTGCCAACTCTCACCTGTTTCCATGTTGGGTAATATTTGCTTGTAGCCAGACACGTTTCCACAGAATACTAGAAATGCATGACACTGCTTGTATAACAGTGACACTCATTTACAACTATAACACAATGTCAACACAAGGAGACACCTCATGTGTGTGTGTGTGTATATATATATATATATATAAAACAAATTTTTTTTTTCAAAATGAGATAAAAATCCAAGGCTGTGAAGATTTTAGAACATTTATAAATAGGTCTTACAGCTGTTTCCAGGTGCATACTCATCGGATTGTCCACCTTAATAATAATAATAATAATAATAATAATAATAATGATGATGAACACTAGGATGTTGGATGCTGTTAAAACAAAAAAAAAAAAAAAAAAGAAAAATGCCAGAAATCTGAGAGACAAAATTTAACACCTCCAAACTTAGCCAATGGTTGTGACACACACGAACTCGCATTAGATACACAGACATATATGCACACACACAAATAATTTTGAAAAAAATAAATAGTTTTAGAGAGAAGAAATTTTGTTTATTGCTTTTCTTTCCCCCACCCCTGCATTTTTTTCCCTCCTCCTCTTGTGTTTAGTTTCTTCAGAAATCAATAGATTTGTCTTGGATTCCAATTCTACTGAGACATGTTTATTTTCAAATATTAATCTGTAAAGCTCTTTAAACAATAACAGTGATTGTGGCAATGGTGTCGGTGGTGGGTGGCGGTACCTGATGATGATGATGATGATGATGATGATGATGATGATGGTGGTGGTGGTGGTGGTGGTGGTGGTGGTCATTATGATGATTTTGTTAGGTGACGAGGACAATGTTAATGTTCATGATGATGATGATGATGATGATGACTATGATGATGAAGGAAGCAGTGGTGTTAGTGTTGGCCAAGATTGTTGTGGCACTACAGTAATTAAGTGGGTGATGATGATGTGATAATGACGATTTAAGCAGTGATGTTGACAATGCTGATGATGAAGGTGGTGGTGTTAGCAGTGGTCAAGATTGTTGTGGTGCTACAATGAGATGATGATGATGATGTTAATGACAATTTAAAGCTGTGAAGAGGATCATGTTAACAAAAATCATTGTGGTGTTAGTAATAGTAGTGGTGGAATAAGAATGACGATTATGATAATCATCATCATCATGATTACTGTGCTAACGAAGACCCTTATTATCTTCATCATCATTATGATGATTTTGTTTCTCATTATCATCACTACTATCATCATCATCATAATGTTTCTTAACATTGTCCATATCACAGCTAACATGATGATGACAATAATAATAATAATAATAATAATAATAATCGAAACAAGTCATCCATTTTAGGGCAAACGCTTGTGGGCTGAGGGAGGGGCTGAAAGTAGGAGTTGATGCCTCATCAGGTGGCAAAGCAACTCAGTAGGTGTTTCAGCTCCAGAGCTATCCAGGGCTATGGGCCAATGTAGATGACAAAACTTCCACACAACCACATGAGCTTTGTTAAGTCAGATGTCACAACTTCCAATCAGTTGAGAATCAGAAGCCATGAGAGCTATTGCCTGGTACTGCATCAGGGCATTATTATTATTATTATTATTATTTGGTTTGACTCAGGTTTGGTCTTATTCCAAGTAAGACTTATGTGGGTTGCAGCTTACTACCAGTAACCTTAGGTATCCACTAGCTTTCAAGAGTCTTTCAAGTGCTTAGAACCCTCCTGATAATCTTTGCTGTCCCCAAAAGATAAATTTTCTGTAGGAACTCTACAGGGAATTCTATTCCAATCTCCTTCAACCATTTGTCTATATCTTTGCTTTCAATTCTCAATGCACCAATTATTATAGGCACAACCTTTACAGTTTTCATATTCCAAATTCTTGCAATTTGAAATTTAAAGGGATTGCATTTTATAATAATAATAATAATAATTATTATTATTACTATTATCATTATTATTGTACCGCCAGACTGGACCCTGTACCGGTGGCACGTAGAAAGCACCCACTACACTCTCAGAGTGGTTGGCATTAGGAAGGGCATCCAGCTGTAGAAACTCTGCCAGATCAGATTGGAGCCTGGTGTAGCCATCTGGTTCGCCAGTCCCCAGTCAAATCATCCAACCCATGCTAGCATGGAAAGCGGACGTTAAATGATGATGATGATGATGATTATTAAGGCATCACCAGTCAAAATGCTTAGCATGATTTTGTCAGTCTTTATGTTCTGAGTTCAAATTCTGTCAAGCTCACTCTCACCTCTTAATTGCTGGCCTTATGCCAAAATTTGAAGCCATTATTACCTCCACCTTAGCTAAGGCAGAGGTATTGTTTGTTTGTCTGTGGACAAGATATCTCAAGAACTGCTGCATGGATTCGGTTGAAACTTTCAGGGATGTTTGGCCTCACGACTGACACAAACTGATTAGATTTTGGGATCGATCCGGTACCAGATAAGGATTCAGGATTTTGATTTTTGAAAGCGGTTGGGTTCATTTTTAGCATTCTTGTTTTGTGAGAGCAGTTGAGTTTATTTGAGATATTTTCATTTCAAAAATCATCTTTGGCTAATCGTCAAGAGGACATTGGTGTTGCCTTGGCGGAGGTTTTTGCTCTCTGAGTGCTCTTGTTGTTGTGGTAGCAAGCTGGTTGAATTGTTAGCATCCTGGACAAAATGCTTAGCAGCACAAGACCTGAAGTTCAGGGAAATGTATTTGACAAATCAATTCTTCTGGTCTCAGTACTTTAGTTTGTGTGGTTTTATGTAACCTGAGAAGTATGAAAGTCAAAGTTAACCACAGCAGGATTTGAACTTTGAATGGAAAGAACCAAAACAAATACTGCATGTTGTTCTGTCTGACACTCTACCAAACTGACCAATCCCCCCCCCCCCAGCCTAAATATAATAAGAGATAAATTGCAAAACAATTGTCAGATTATATTTTGATATATGTCCATAATGGTCAAAGTATTGAATAAAGGTAGAGAAAGAGAGAGAGAGAGAGAGAGAGAGAGGGAGAGGGCCTGGAGCTTGGCTATTAAGTGTTGCTGAAGCAGTCAAATGACTGGGTTAGTGGGAAGGGAGATGAGCTTCAATCGTGATTGGTCAGTGCTGCCTCGCCTACTCTGTCCCTTTCTCTCTAGTTGTTTATTGGTTATCACATGGCTGAAATGGTCAAAATGAAATGAGGAGAGAGGGAGGTATGTGAGGATAGAGTGAGCATAAGATGCAGAGAGGGGGTTGAAGGACAGGCAGTGGTAAGATAAAACAGGAGGAGCAGGAGGATAAAAACTGAAGCTAATTGTTATCAACAAATATGATGAAATGGTTTCTGTTCATTTGCTCCTTTGGCTATGTCCATATTGCAAATGACCATGGTCAGAAGATGTGTGTGTGTGTGTGTGTGTGTGTGTGTGTGTGTGTGTGTGTGTGTGTGTTGGTGAGTATGGGTTTCATTCCTGTTGATAACCTATATTAACAATAGCTGTTATTATGAATAATAATAATAATAATGATGATGATGATGATGATGATAATTTTTGCAATAGGCACAAGGCCTGAAATTTTGAGGGAGGGGATAAGTCAATTACATCGACCCCAGTACTTGACTGGTACTAAATTTATCGACCCAGAAAGAATGATAAGCAATGTCAAGCTCAGTAGGATTTGAACTCAGAACATAGCAGCAGATGAAATACCACCAAGCATTTCACCCAGCATGCCAATGGTTCTGTCTTAATAATAATAATGATGATAATAATAATCCTTTTTAATATTTATTTATATTTGTCGCATGGATGACCGATTGAAAACAGTTCAATCTAGAAAAAAAAGGAAAGAAAAAAGGAAATGCAACATACGGGAAGTAGGGGACGGAGATGAGATGCAAAAGAAAAAAAAAAGTAGAAAGGGATACAAGGATCTCTTTGATTCCCTTTCTTTAACACTAAACCAGTTAATTTTCCGAGTACTAAATGGGATTTTAAACGTGTCACACTTTCCCCAGTTGGTTGATTTTGTTTTCCTTGTTTGTTTTACACTGGTTTCTTTTTTTTCTTTTTTTTGCCTCTCTTTAAAGTACAGTAATACAATTTCTTACTAATTTCATGCTGTATTGTTCTGGACATTCCTCGATCTTTTTGTCAACCTTTTGTGGTTAATAAACACCAAAAGTATCATTATGCCTCATTTGATTCTCTAAGAGTAACCACGCAAGACAATGGGTTCAAGGTGTAACTATACCCAGCAGACTGCAGGCCCTATTTGATCAATCAGTATCTGCTTCAGCAAATGATGATTGCTTCTCCTACAAATAGAAATACTGTTTAAATACACCCCATGCACACCACATTGTGCATATGTGCGTATGTGCATATGTGCGTATGCACTTCTGGTCAAAGAAAATGAAATAGTTATCCACACTGATCTAATTTTGGATATTATGAAGCTTTGCCAGTGGCCTTATATGAATTACACTTTCCAACAAACCACTATATTTTACATACATACATATATTGTATGTGTGTGTATATATATATATGTGTATATATGAAGAACACATTTTTACAGGTTTTGGTAAGCTATTTACATCTTTAATGCCTTACCTCTTCACAATTGCTGGCCTTTTACTTCATTATTGTTGGTGTCGTTAAGATAATGAGCTGACAGAATTATTAACAGGCCAGACAAAATGCTTAGTAGCAATTTTGTCTGTCTCCACATAGTGAGTTCAAACTTTGCTGGGGTTGACCATGCCTTTCATGCTTTCAGGGTCGATAAATTAAGTACCAGTTGAGTACAGGGGGTGTCAACGTAATCGACTATCACCCTCCCCAAAATTTCAGTCTGTGTGCCTTTTTTTAAAAATTTTTTACTCGTTTCAGTCATTCGACTGCAGCCAAACTGGAGCACCGCCTTAATTGAACTTGACCCCAGGACTTATTCTTTGTAAGCCTAGTACTTATTCTATCGGTCTCTTTTACCAAACCACTAAGTTACGAGGACATAAACACACTGTCAAGCGATGGGGGGAGGGACACACAGACACACAAATACATACATATATATTTACTCCCACCCATACCTAGTATTCAATTGTGATATTGCCATGGTCATTCATGACTGTAGGGGGTCTTTACCCTTCATATATATAAGAGAGAGAGAGAGAGAGAAAGAGATACAGATACGAACATACAATGGGCTTCTTTTTAGTTTCTGTCAACCAAATGCACCAACAAGACTTTAGTAGACCTACAGCTTATAGTAAAAGGCACTTATCTGAGTGTTGAGCAATGGGACTGAACCCAAGACCACATGGTTGGAAAGCATTGCTTTTCAAACAAATAACCACGCCTGCACGTACGGACATATGTACGTGTGTATGTATATTGTTTGCTTCTTTCTCATATCTATATTTCTAATCTAAGACTTCAAAAGTATCCCACAAACAAAATATTTAAATAA
>NC_142940.1:9157852-9264348 GCF_046866305.1 Octopus bimaculoides | reverse complement strand
ATATATATATATATATATATATATATATATATATATATATATATATATATGTATATATATATATATATATATATACTATATATATATAATATATATATGTACATATATATATATATATATGTACATATATATATATATATATATATGTACATATATATATATAATATATATGTACATATATATATATATAATATATATATATATATATATATATATATATATATATATATATATATATATATATATATAATATATATATATATATGTACATATATATATATATATGTACATATATATTATATATATATATATATATGTACATATATATATATATATATATATGTACATATTATATATATATATATATATATATATGTACATACACACACACATGTGCATGCTTGCGACAGGCTTTTTTCAACTTTCAGCTAACAACTTCACTCACAAGGTTTTGGTTGGTCTGCAGCTATAGTAGAAGACACTTGCTCAAGGTTGGGAAGCAAACTTCATGCCACGCAGCCATACCTACACCAATACTTTGTGTAAATTTGTACCTTAATAAGAAACTTTTAGTATTGTTGTTAGAAGTAGCAGAAATTGTTTTTTTTTTTTGACACCTGTTCAAGGGACCTACGATCAAATGCATTCTGGGTGTGACCATCTCACCTTGTAATTTTTTTTTTTTTTTTTTTAGGGCTTAACAATTCTGCCACTCTCCCAACTGCAGAGCAATGTGAAATTAAGCATCTTGCTCAAGGATGCAACGTGCTACCTAGTGTGCAAATCAAACTCACAATCAAGCAATTGTGAGTGCAACACTCTAACCACTAGGCCACATTGCTTCACATGCTAGGGGTCAGGGTGTTAAAGTATGAGAAAAGAGAGAGATAAAGAGCAGATTTCTTATTCTAGAAGTGTTACATAATTACTCAGATATATTTTTTGTAGTCTTCTGTTACATAACTTTGTGTTTTTACTTAGATATGATTATCTACATTTCACATTTGATTAAAATATTAAATTAAACCAAAAAAAGAAATTCAGTTCTCTTTATGCTTTAGTTCTTGTTTAATGTTTTTTCATTTGTCAATTTCTAGGAAGCGTGCAGCTGCAAAACGTCTGATTGAACGCTACTACTACCAATTGACTGATGGTTGCGGTGATAATGACTGTAGGAACGAGAACTGTGCCTCATGCAATGCATTTGTCTATAAGAATTGCAGCCGTAACCAGCTTGCTGTGCATGCGCTGCACCTGTTCAAACAGAAAGCCCGCCTATGTGAGGCTCACCCTGCTAAGATAGCCAAGCGGCCATCAGAGAGTGAGGAAAATGCCACAACCAGCGTGTCTTGCATGAAGAGTGGAGACCTGAATGTTCATGGTACAGTATCCGGCAGTGGCATTAGTGTGAGACTAGACGGTGGCGGCAGTAGCTCGTCAGCTGGAGGAGTAAGAGCCCACTATCCAGTAGCTATGGTTTTTGGCACAAAAGAGGAACAACCCTCAACATCAAACATGAAACCCAGTGCTCATCAGGAGTCGACATTATCAGGTAAAAACTGCAAGTTTTATGTTCTAATTTTTACACCTGATGCAGATATGATCATAGTGTGGAGTAAATAAGTTTCTTTTTTTATTTTTAATGACTGACAAGTGTTTGTTTATTTATTTTCTTAATTAACTTCTACTTCTGGAAGATGCTGTTTTCAATCCTGTCTGTGATGTTATTTCAGACTAGTTTTTCTCTTTCACAAGACACTAATGAGATTAGTGAGGTTTTTGTTGTGTTTTTTTTTAAATTAATATTTCCAAATATAGCCATCCAAGTAGGTGGACACCTTTCCTTTTCTTGCAAGTTTGCTTTTTTTCTTATTCATTTCTTTTTTTTTTTTTAATACACACTCTGATCTTTCAAAATCATCATTTGACATCTGTTTTCTATGTTGGCATGGGTTGGACAGTTTGACAGGAGCTGGCAAGCCAGAGAGCTGGACCAAGCTCCAATTGTCTTTTTGACAAAGTTCCTACAGCTGGATGCCCTTCCTAATGCCAACCACTTTACAGAGTATACTGGGTGCTTTTTATAGGGCACCAGCACATAAAATGTAAAATTAAATTTCCATAACATACATCTCGATATAAAATGTAATTTATTTAATTTTAATTAAAAAATGAAACGAATATATTTGGATTTTTTAAAAATTATTTTACTAGTGGTTGAGTGATTTTGGTATTGAACCATAAATTAGCAAAAACTCATTTTATGTAAGTTTTTCAACGGCATTGTATTGTTCATGCAACTTTCCAAATATACAAAATCATTTGAACTAGGCGCAGGAGTGGCTGTGTGGTAAGTAGCTTGCTTACCATCCACATGTAGAAGACACTTGCCCAAGGTGCCACAGTGTGGGACTGAACCCGGAACCATGTGGTTCGTAAGCAAGCTACTTACCACCTCTCTCTCTCTTACAGCCACATGTGTACCCAAATTTAATGCTTCATTAGTTTTATGCCTGGTCTATAAAAAAATATTCACCACACTAGTAGTTGTGGTGCAGCAATTTCCACTAAGTCTATCTCTCTACCATATGAATATAGGTGAATGAATGTAAAATTCCTTTTTATTTTTTTTGTTTCTTTATAAACATTTTGTGCTGAATTTTTTCTTTCTTTTTAATTTCAGTGAAAAACTTTTTAACAGAGCAAAAACTAATAGAAATAATTAAAGAGTGTAAAAAAGATGGCAACTGGTCAAAGCTGATTCATATTATTGGTGCAGTATTTAATAATCCGGACGCAATTATTCTGAGTTTCCGTCGCAAAGATGACGTTTCATTATCAAAGGAAACTCACAGAGCAATGCAGTTGGATTTAGACAAAGATATGGACGAACAAGAAAATGAAAATGAACCTTGCCGTTCAGCTAAAAGTGATAGTGTTATGGAAAGTACTGTGATGGACTCTGAAAGTTTAGAGTATGTAACAGTGGACATACCTTCAGTGCGAAGGGCATTTAAAGCTCTGATGGAAATACCAGAGCTCCCATTTCAATGTTCCTTAATACAAGCCATTTGTTCATTATCTAAGAACCTGGATGTGGAATTAAGGTACCGCAAGCCAATAGAAAAAAACCCAAATTACATAAATATTTTTATAATTATCATGGAGATCCCATTTTTATACGAGCCTGAGTTTATCGACAGTGCTTTCCCTGATTTCTGCAACACGATCGGACAGTTACCTTTACAAAGCCAAGTGAAGCTGGCCCATGTATGGTCCAAGTATCCTGCACAACAGCTGAAGAGCATGGTGTGTTCTCTTCATCAGTTGATCACTGTGCGTGTGATGAAAGGAGAAGTGCAGTGGGGACGGGGGTGCCCGGTCAACGACGACAGCGGCATCAGTGGAGCGGCTCGAGTCATGAAGATTCTCTACTATGCTAGCATGCTTGGTGGTATTTACGATTCGAAACAGTTGATCGACGAAGAGAAAAAACTGAACGATGCTGATGTGAACTTCCATGAATTAGTAGGTGCCGTGGCTGCAGAACCGAAGGATCAAAGGAAACCAATCGAAGATCCTTTAGGCAAGGAACTCGGTATTTCTCCTATACACTGCCGAACGCCGCTAGTTCCCTTTGAGGATTTTGTGAATGATCTTTTAAATGAATATTTGGACGTTGGCACGGATTTTTCCTACTACAAATCAGAATCTAGTAACAGCAAGTTTTCTTTTGTGAACCACAGTTTTCTCTTGACAACTTGTTCTAAGCACACGGTAATGTACTTTGACAATCGTATTCATATGCTTAATGAAAGGAGGACTTCTTTGATACAGACTTTAGTTCATGGTGCACCGACCATGCCATATCTGCGACTAAAAGTTCGACGAGAACGTCTCATCGAAGACGCCCTTGTTGCGGTAAGTAGCAGTGGTTTGTTTGTTTTTTTTTCTTCCTCTTTTGAAAGTCTCCTATTATATTTAACGTGTATGGATATGTTGCATTATTCCATCATACATCATGTTTCCATGCAATCAACTTTACAGTGAACAATATTCCTCCTCCTCCTCATCATCATCATCGTTTAACGTCCGCTTTCCATGCTAGCATGGGTTGGATGATTTGACTGAGGACTGGCAAGTCAGTAGGCTACACCAGGCTCCAATCTGATTTGGCAGAGTTTCTACAGCTGGATGCCCTTCCTAACGCCAACCACTCCTCACTAAGTCTAAAATAGAGAAGTGTTGGATGCCCTCATTTGGTCATATTTTAGAGGCCTATGAAGTTGGTTCTGTCTTAGCCCTTTTAGCATTTCAACTGGCCATATCTGGCCCAATTATTCTACTTGTTTTATATTCAGACCGGCCAGATCCAGCCTCTCACACCTACTCCACAATGCCATTCTCAAAATAAACAATCAGATCATAACAAGTTTGAAGCTATGAGACAATGCATGATTAATTGAAAAACAATGTGAATAAATAAGCTTTACATTCGACAGAGTAATCTGAATGCTAAAGAGTTAAAGCTAAAGTAGCAGGAATTTTGGCATATGCTGGCGAGAAACTATAATTACTCACATACAGTTTGTAACAAATTCTATTCATTTTTAACATGGGTGTGTGTTGAGAGCCTTCATGTTTTTTTATACATGAAAAAAAGAAAAAAAATCTATTCAAGTTTATCATCCACTCCATTTCTTCTGTCATTTGTTCAGCAAACTATGTGTGTGTGTAAAAGCAGTATTTTATGTGTGTGTGCGTGTGTATGTATGTCTGTCATTTAACATCCATATTCCATGCTGATATGGGTTGGTTAGTTTGATATGAGCTGACTAGCTGGAGAGCTTCCTAGGCTTCAGTTGTCTGTTTTGGCATGGTTTCTATGGCTGGATGCCTTTGGTGCTTCCAACATGGTGCTGGCACGAGTGCTTTTTACAGTGGATAATTTATATAGTAGAAAATGCTATTAATAGTAGTATTCTAGAATATTGAATTCAAAAAATCCCTTGAAAGGAACGTCGAATGCTGCCTGTAGGATAGTAACCTGTACCTTCTATATCCATGACAGACATTCTGGTATTGTACCTTCGCATTTTTCCATCGAAAAGATTTTTTAACCCAGTGTTCTACATATTATTTGTAGCTTTATTTACTAAATAGTTGTGTAGGGGAAAATAAGTTTAATCCTTTATAAGTGCAGGAGTGGCTGTGTGGTAAGTAGCTTGCTTACCAACCACATGGTCTCTGGTTCAGTCCCACTGCGTGGCACCTTGGGCAAGTGTCTTCTACTATAGCCTCAGGCCGACCAAAGCCTTGTGAGTGGATTTGGTAGACGGAAACTGAAAAAGCCCGTTACATATATATATATATATATATATATATATGTGTGTGTGTATCTGTGTTTGTCCCTCCAGCATCACTTGACAACCGATGCTGGTGTGTTTAGGTCCCCGTAACTTAGTGGTTCGGCAAAAGAGACCGATAGAATAAGTACTAGACTTACAAAGAATAAGTCCTGGGCTCGGTTTGATTCGGCTAAAGGCGCTGCTCCAGCATGGCCGCAGTCAAATGACTGAAACCAGTAAAAGGGTAAAAGAGAGAGAGAGTATAAATAAAATGATTTATTTTGTCCAATCAGCTTTTCTAAATTCTAATGATGTAAACTATATATACATAGTGTTTGTGTGTGTGTGTGTGTGTGTGTGTGTGTGTTTCTGTAGATGTATAACTTTGTACTTTTGAGAAAGTTCTGAGTATCGAAATCTTTTATAAATTGTAAGGTATTTATTACATATATCAATATACACTCTATCTTCCCTTTTGCATTGTCTATTTTTTTTCTTTTTTTTCTTCTTAGTTTTCAGTCTTCATGAATGCAACTTGTGAATTACAGATTAGTATGTGTTTGTTTATATGTGTGTGTGTGTGTGTGTGTGTATCAAAACAAGGCAAGTTTAACTGCATAGCAACACTTTCAGTTGAATGTAAGTTAAAGAATAGGAACCATGGTTTGTGGAAAAGTTACTCACGATAGGTTTCCTATCCAGTAGAAAAGTTGCTTTTCATTTACTTAATGCTACAGAAGCAGTGGTCTTGCGAACCCTTCTGGTTTAACAGTTAGGGTTACGGATGGATCAAATGGATCAAAAGTCTTTCTCAAGCCCTAAGCTCATAGGGCCAGTTTCCTGGATTCTAAAGCATGTATATTCCCTCCAACTCTGAACAGGACACCCACCTATCACAGGATTTGCTCATTGTCACCAGATGAGTGGACATGGTGCCCTGGGCTATGGATGAATCCTCGTAATGAATTGTGGACTTATGAATTTTCTTTTACTGCTGTTTTCAAGAATTTGTGACGTTTGTCTAGAAATGCTTTGAAAATATTTCATTTTAAGAATGTAATAATATTTGTTGTGTAAACTGCATTGATGACAGATTGAAGGGGTTTTTTTGCTACTCCAATATCCACCAGCTTTTTATATTTCTTCACGATCTTTCTACTCCTCGTCTAACTAAATCAGTAGTTTTTCTTTTTAATGAGTTTGAAAAATAACTTAATGTATTTGCTGATGTATAAGATGCCCTCTGATTTTACAAGTATATTGGGGGTCAGGGAGTCTGGTATGTTTCGGCACTAATTGAAAGATGTTTTAAAATAGTTGTGTAGGGGGAAAATGTATGATTCTGTGCATCGAAATAAAATGCTGTGGTTGTATTGTGAGATAAAATATGAAACCATAAATTTATCATAAATTAACTGTGATGAACAAACAGGGGGATGATGTAATGGACATGAAGACGGTGGACAAAATCAAGAGGCTGACCAAATACAAGATGGTAAGATGTTCTCACCTGCTACTTGGGGCCTACATAGTCACAACTGGCCAGAGACAGAGACAGCAATGGAAGGAGTCCCTCCTTCAGGAGTGATGAAGCCCTGGATATTATTATCTCATAATAATTCTGCTTGTCGTTCTGTTACTTAGCCGATCGGTAATGCTTTCATGTGATTACAGGAAAAGAGAGAGAGAAGTGTCCATGACATCAGGTAGAGGGAATGTAATTGTAATGCTTTCAAGTGATTAGTTGAAGGGAAAGAGAGGAGAAAGAAAAAGAAGATAAAGCAAAGAGTGAGACAGAAAGATGGAAAGAGAAACATCCATGACCTGAGGTAGGGGGGAACATAATATATATTGGATAGTGAAAAGTGTATTTTTTTTAAAAATTGGACTAAGTTTTTTATATCACCTATCACTTAATGCTTGCATATAAGTGCAATTCTGTGAAATATTCAGGCTTATTTACATGCAAGATATGCAATTTAACTAAAGGCTGTATCATGTATGGGTATTTTTTTTTGTTGTTTATGGGGAAAATGGTAAAATAAGAGTGAATATTTATTTTTTGAGTTCTGTGTATTAAGTCTATAAAATTGAGCATAAAGTATATAAAGTGCATTAAGTAATCATTGAATTCTAATTTCTTTCACTTTTCAATGAGTAACCGGTGAGCAGCTTCTTTCCATACAGACTCAACCCTTTTGAGAAGTTAAAAGTCTAGTGCAGTGGTTCTCGACCAGGGTCCATAGGATCATTGGTGTGTGTGTGTGGTGGGGGTTTCCATATAAGATTTTGTTGTTAGAAATTGTTTCTTGGTTTATATTTCTACAATACACAAAGTATTTTAACAATTTTTTTCTATAGAATTCTTAATATTTAATCATAAAAAATATAATAGGGGTTTTTAGACATCGAATGGCTATAAGGGTCTCTTCCCCCTAGTAAAGCAGGAATCAAAGGGGTCTGTAAGTAAAAAAACGGTTGAGAACCACTGGTCCAGTGCATCTGACTGCAAAATGGTCTATTAATTACTATAGAAGCACTAACAGGAAGAAGGGGCAAGGGACTTCGTGGTTGAGCTAAGATCAGTGATACTTGGGGTCAGTTTCAAAGATGCCGGTTTGCTAAGGGTGACTTGATTCTACCTAAGTGGTGACTTCACACCCCTTTGTGAGTGGCTGGCCCTTTTTTGGTTTTGTTTACTAAATCTGTTTTAAAATATTGTATTGTTTTTGCTTTCTTCCTTCTCATGTATGCAGGCATACATATAGTTGATTTGAAGATTACAGATCCAAGCCATCAATGGAACTCGGTTAATATTTTTATATTTTCTTTTCTTGTTGCTCTTGATAATGCAACATACATCTGACCATGTGCGAAGAATTGTGTTGGGAGATGATATTATTGACAAGATAATTTCAAGGTGGTACCCCAGCATGACCGCAGTCTAACACAATTTGAAAACTTAATTCTATTAGATAGGGATTATTGTTTTTGCACTACATAATACTTTTAAGAATGATTTACTTGTTTTGTTGTTGTTTTTTCGCTTTATTACATTTTTATGAACGCGAAGAAAAGCTATTTTTTTACATATGGAATTCAAACAGAAGTTGACATTTAAAACAAAAAAGTGGAGCTTGTAATATTAAGCATTATAATTTGTTTAATATACATATAAACTTTGTAGTTTAAAAATCTTTCAATATTCATATATAATTTCTTCAAAGTAATATGGCTCTTAATAACATAGGGGAAAAAAAGAAATAAACTGGACACAGTCCTGCACTTCTTCAATCATATTATAGATTATTATTATTATTGTTGTTGTTGTTATTTAAACAGTTGGAACTTGTTGCAATGGATAACCCACAAGATTTGAAAAAGCAGCTTTTTGTAGAGTTTGATGGAGAACAGGGTGTAGATGAAGGTGGCGTATCGAAAGAGTTCTTTCAGTTGGTAGTTGAAGATATTTTTAATCCAGACTTTGGTAAGTTCAACACTGTTGGCTTTGTGCGTTTGTGTGGTGTTGTATGAACAACTGCCTGTGTGCTGGTATGTATAAATGTGCCTGCGTTTATGAGTTGAGCTGCTGCTACTGAGCTGAGACCCCCTTCGGTCATGACTGACCCTGGGATTGCACCTAGAAAGTTACCCTCCATGGCACAAGTCTGGGCAAGGTTGTTTATTGAAGACCAGCAGTCACCCATGCATACCGGCCTCCCCTCTCCACGCCACCAGTGTCATCCAAGGGAAAGGCAAAGGCCGATACAGCCTGGCACTTGTGATGTCGCAACTCGTTTCTACAGCTGAGTGAACTGGAGGAACATGAAATAAAGTGTCTTGCTCAAGAACACAACACGCAGCCCGGTCCGGGATTCGAACCTACAACCTCGCGATTGTAAGCTCGAGGCTCTAACCACTGAGCCATGCGCCTTCACTGCGTTTATGAGTAAATATGTATAAATTGTATGTTTGTATACATGTTTGTTGCTTGGTGGGTGAACTGAGTTTATGTATACATACATGTGCTTGTATATGTGGGAATTTTGTATGATGCTAATATAAATTTGTATGCATATCTTTGCGTGTGTTGTGAGCACATACACATGTATGTGTGTATGTAGACGTGTGCGTTTCAGTCTGTGTTAATTTGAATTTGTGACATTTTAAAAATATTTTCATCAGTAAGATTCATGAATGTCATTGCAGGAATGTTCACATACAAAGAAGAAACTGGCCAATACTGGTTCAATCCTAGCTCACTGGAGAATGATGGCCAATTCACATTGATAGGCATCGTGCTTGGTCTCGCAATATATAACAGTGCTATCCTGGACATTCACTTCCCAATGGTGGTTTACCGAAAGTTGATGGGCAAGAAAGGCACTTTTACAGATTTAAAAGACGTTGACCCAGTAAGACCTATATTTACTGTTATAAACACTAACTTTGTAACTCCTGTTCTTGTTGATTTCTGATAACACTAGTTTGTTTGTTGTTATTTTGGACATTGTGATGGCAAAAGTGATTACGTGCCAAACTAAATATCTTGTGGCATTTAGTTATGTAATTATTAGCTATTTGCTTACTGACAAATGTAAATAAAAACACTTTTTTTGCTCAGGTGTTGTCATTGAGGACACATGGAAATGACAGTCTCACGCACGCACAAACACACGGGTCTTCTGCATGGTTTCCATCGGCTAAATGTCCCTCATAAGATATTGGTCTAATCAAGTTTATGGTGAAAAGCATTTGTCTGAGGTACTTTGCAGTGGGATTGAACTTGAAACTACATGGTTGTAAAACAAACCTCCTAAACACACGCCCATGTTTAAAAGGGAAGAAAAGTTAGTTTCAGTTGACGGATTCTTGCGTGTTTTATTGTAATATCTTTCTTTCTTTTGTTACAGATACTTGCACGGAGCTTACATGATCTTCTACAATATGATGGGGAGGTAGAGAAAGAGTTTATGCAAGCATTTTGCATCTCGTACAGGGATGTATTTGGTAATGTGATCACACAAAATCTCAAAGAAAACGGAGATCAAATTCCAGTAACAAATGCTAATAAACGGGTAAGTCTCTTCTGTGATCCTAGCGGTAGGGTTGCCAGTTTGAAATGACATGTCTTTGAATGAGATAATGCTCCTGCAAGGCCATAATCCACCGACTAAAACCAGTAAAGAGAATATAATTATCAAAGAAGACCAGTTTTTGGTTTTGTTCTAAACGAAATTCATTTTTCTGTTACTACATACATCAATAGTTTCTAAGGAAAACAGAAGCTAATTATCAAAAATGCCAGATTTGGTTTTGTTCTAAAAGAATTTTTTTGATTGTTTGTTACTAGATATATCAACAGTTTCTGAAGAAAACCAAATTTTGTTTTCGTTAATAATAACGGAATCTAAATTTTTTTCTAGGAATATGTGAATTTGTATGCTGATTACTTGCTGAACCGGTCTGTCGAAAGACAATTCCGTGCCTTCAAGTGCGGATTCCGGATGGTTACAAATGAGAGCCCTCTACATGCTTTGTTTCGTCCAGAAGAGGTAGAGCTATTGGTATGCGGCAGCAAGGTGAGTCAGTACAATCCTAGCATTATTTCTTGTATTATTTGTAAATAGCAGTCACAGAAAAAAGCTCACCTGACAATCCCCATTGACAATGAGCAGAAAGTATTTTTCAGGAGCTTTTTAAATTTGCCATTATATTGAATTATGTTAATATAAAAGCTGAAATGTGTAAACTCTACTGGTAAGTGTCTTAAATAATAAAGCACTAAATGAGAATGGCTCTCCCCAGACACAACTATATATATATATATATATATATATATATATAATGTTTTCTCTTATTTTCTTCAGCAATTTGATTTCCATGCTTTAGAGGAAGCTACTGAATATGATGGTGGGTTCACAAATGACTCTGCTACCATAAGGTTGGTGTAAATGTTTATCGTTTTTTTTTCTTCTTCAGAGATGCATGCATACATTCATATATTCATACATATATTACATACTTAAGACTCCTGTCTGAAGTGGGACTGAACCTGAAACTGTGGGTAGGAAGCAAACTTCTTAACCACATGGCCATGCTTGCACCTGTATGTATGTGTATGTACGTGTGTGTATGTGTGTGTACATACATGTATGTGTACATGTGTGTTTTGTGCCTGTGCATACATGTGTGTGTGTATGTATGATTGTACATATCATCATCGTTTAATGTCCGCTTTCCATGCTGGCATGGGTTGGACGGTTTGACTGAGATCTGGAAAGCCAGCGACTGCACCAGGCTCCAATCTGATCTGGCAATATTTCTACAACTGGATGCCCTTCCTAATTCCAACCACTCCAAGAGTCCAGTGGGTGCCTTTTACGTTCCACCAGCACAGGAGCCAGCCAGCCTGGTGGGCCTGGCATTGATAATGTTCCGATAGTGTTTTTTATGCGTATGTACATATGTACGTGCATCATCATCATCATCGTTTAACGTCCGCTTTCCATGCTAGCATGGGTTGGACGATTTAACTGAGGACTGGTGAAACCGGATGGCAACACCAGGCTCCAATCTGATTTGGCAGAGTTTCTACAGCTGGATGCCCTTCCTAAGACCAACCACTCAGGGAGTGTAGTGGGTGCTTTTACGTGTCACCCGCACGAAGGCCAGTCAGGCGGTACTGGCAACGGCCATGCTCAAAATGGTGTATTTTATGTGCCACCCGCACAAGAGCCAGTCCAGGGGCACTGGCAACGATCTCGCTCGAAACATATTCACAAATGCTTGCAATACATTATTAAAAAAATAATGTATCTTCTCTCTTTACTTTCCCCAAAACATTAAGTTTCTGTCACTTCGTTTGTCATTAGCCATTTATATATGAATTAACTGTAAAATAAATGTTTTGTTTTGTCAACAGGAACTTCTGGTCTGTGGTACATGATTTCACTGAAGAGCAACAGAGGAAATTATTACAGTTCACCACAGGGACGGACAGAGTTCCAATAGGTGGCCTCTCTAAAGTCAAGTTAATTATTGCCCGCAATGGTCCAGATTCTGACCGGTGAGTCTTGGGAATGCTTTTTTCTTACATAATGTGTGTGTGTGCGTCTGCATGACAGAGATGTGTGTGTTTATGAGTGTATCATTCAAATGTGTGTACGTGTGACCTGCATATCTGTGCTCGTGTGTATGCATGTGTTTGTCAGACTTTCTTTTGTCTTACTTTATTAAAAAAAATTTTTTTTTACATTCATTGTGGTGCTTTTAATATGCTAATTAATCATATGCAGATTAGTTCTTGCAACCGTTTTCTATTGATTAGTAAAAATATAAATGTGCATACTGCATTCTATGACTCTCACCTTCCTATCCTTCCTTGTTCTACTGGGGGAGCCAAGTATCTCCTCTTCGTAAGATAACTATCTGTCCCTTTATCAGTGTGACAGCATGGAAGACCGTCATTAAATGAATATATGTATGTATATATATATATATATATATATATATATATATATATATATATATATATATATATAATCTCCTGATGTTATCAACCAGGCTATTGGATGTTGTACATCACTGGTCACAGCTTTGCCCGCTCGGTGCTTTGGCCAGCCTTCCACCTGATTGGAAAGCCAGTCCATCACAGGGTTACCAATTGACAGGTGAGTGAACTGGAGCAGTGTGAAATAGTTTTTTGCCCAAGAACACAACGTGCAGCTCAATCTAGCAATCATGAATGCAACACCCTGACCACTAGGCCATGGGTTGGATGCTTTGACAGAAGACTACACTAGGCTGCTGTGTCTGTTTTGGCATGGCTTTTATGGGTGGATTTCCTTCCTAATACCAACCACCCTGCAGATATATATACATATATATACATATATAAAATAAATAAATAAAATCACATATGCTGTGTAATAATGATGTATAACATAATTGATTTTTAGTGAAAGCGTTAACATTCTAATTTTGATAAAATATTTTCTAAGTTTTAGAGTTTTGATGTTGGTTTAGTCTGTATGAATGAAGTGATTTTTATTTGTGATTTTTGAAATTATTTATGACAAAAAAAAGTAAACTTCCTTTTTCAAATTATTTCCCATCAACAATCAATTTTTTAAAATCTTTTTTTTTTTTTTTTTTTCAGACTCCCTACATCTCATACCTGTTTTAATGTTTTGTTACTACCTGACTATTCCAATCGGGAAAAACTGCAAGACCGACTCACGAAAGCCATTAACTATTCCAAAGGTTTTGGAATGCTGTGAAACAAACTAACTATAAAAACAAACAAAAAAAAAAAAGGACAAAGACAACAAAAAGCAAACAAAAAAACAAAGCAGAGCCAAAAATAAACCCTCCCTCCCCTCCATTTTTTTCTCCTCTCCCTGAAGTATTAAATTTCAGCAAGTGCAACTAGCTGAGACTACCACCACAACCAATGCTATCATACCGTCACCGCCATCACCACTATAACTACTACTACTACTAATACTACTACTTCTATCATAACAGTTACTAATATAATTACTACTACTACTACTACTACTACCAGCTGAAGATCTTCAAGACCTGTTAATTCAATCTGGAGACCGAATTTCTAGCAGTGCTACCATTTTACAGTTCCGATGACGATGACTACAACAACACAAGAAAACAAAAAAAAATGTGTTTTAATATCTCTTGGGGAAAAAAAAAAAAAAAATCTTTGTTGCAATGCATTCCCTCTCCCACCCCATCTCCCTCTCTTTGCTTTTTATTGCTGCTTAATATTCCAAAATATTTTTAGCTGCTTGTGTTTATGCATTTATGTTGATGTGCACGTGCGTGTGTGTGTGTGTGTGTGTGTGTGAATGTGATAGTGTTTGTGTGGGTGGTTCAATCACAGTTGGTGGGCAATTGCTGTAAGTATGCTTTGTGTAATGCAAGGGAAAACAGCAAGACTCAAAAAAAAATAAGCATCTGGATTATTCAAGGTTTCCGATCAGCTCCAAATTCCTAGCATTTGCCAAGCAGGTACTTTATTTTCATGTATGATTTTATATCTGCATGTACACACGTGTGTGTGTGTGTGTGTGTATGTATGTATGGCATTTTTAATTGGCAGTGTTACATATGTGCCTCAAAGAAGGGCTGAGATGTTCATGCATGGCACTTTTTACTTTCTACTGATTAATGCATTCAAACACACACATATACACACTCGTATATATATTCATGTATTGCGATTTATCTTGTTTGTTTTACAAAATAGACATACATATATATATGTGTGTATGTGTGTGTATAATGTGGAAGAGGAATGATGGTTCAGTTATTAATATTATTGTGAATGACAGCATATAGTTCTTGGGTTGTCAAGTGCATGTTACAATTTTGATCCTGCATTAGAAGTCTATATTTGTTTCCCTAAGGCACGGGCCCCCTTCATAGGGGAAAGCAGGGACCTTATAGAACTTCCCATTATCCACCCTTAAAAATGAAGGGTTATTTTGCCTGGTCAAAAGACACTGTTATATTGATGATAATAATAATAATAATAACAATGCTGATGTTGATATCAACTATAGCATGGGAATGAGGTTGAACTAGAGAAACATTGTAGCCATTAAAAATAATTTATTAAAGAGGAATTGGTAGAAAGTAAATGAACGAGTTGATAGATCACTGACCTACCAACTTGTGGTTCACAGGTTCAGTTTGTATTAGCTGTAGGCGTTTTTGTCCCCGAAGAGAACACTTACTTCTGAACGACTTCACCTGTTCACCTTACCGAGGGAATAACTACCAGATGGTTTATAGGAAAGTAAAAGTTATCTGCTGCAGACTTGCATCTTATACTGGGAAGGGAGAGAACAGATTTCTGTCTTATCCACCTCGGGCTACAGAATCCAGAGTTAAACACAATACTTGTTACTCTGGAAAGGATTGCTTTTAATTTTTGATTTGGATAATCTATCTGGAACCAGAGAGTATGGTGTGAACAGATGAGTTTATCAGACATTTTTGAAGAAGCCAAGAAAGGTTACCTGTAGTTGTTCTTTGGTCTCAGGTCAGAGATCTGAGCTGTTCAAAGGAATTCTAGCCACAACGTCTCGTGTTTTTGTACACCCAGGTCTACTTTATTGAATGTAGAGGTTTTTGTTTTTATATTTGCTAAAGCTGATTGGGTTATGGCTTAGGGGAGTTTAGATAGTGTTTTTAGTTGGTCACACAACCATGTGGAAGATCTCTCGGTGGTTGGCAGCTGTTCGGAACTTGTCACAAGTGCTGCTCTGTGTCTATAAAGCAATGGCTTGATCCACCTCGAAAAAATAGCTATGAAAGGGCAGGGTTATCGCAACAACCTCACTGTAAGTAGTGGTTTGTTGGCATCAAGTGATGAGTTTGAGTTGTCTTTAGGTGCTGCAGCCAGGTAACAATCTGGATCCTACTGGTCACATCTAGGAGTCCAGTGGTGTAGTGGTGAAGATCACCCTCTGATGGATATCACTGGCTCAGATTAAGTAACAGATCTGAAACCTGGAAGTTCTCCTGTAATTACCCCCCCCCCTAAAATCCACTGCTTGACAACTGCTATTACTACCATCACAACTCTCATCCTCTCACTGCCACCACCAATGTTGCTACTACTACTGTAGTCCTCATTACTGCTGCCCCTGTTTAATGTGGTCACTGATATTTTATTCATGCTTTTCTCCCTCCCCCCACTCCCCACTTCCCCCACATCTGGCCATATTACAGTGAATAGAAGAATTGGATTCCTGACCAGTTGATATCAAGTTTGCAGTTTTTCACTTCCTAGTTGGAGGGGGGGGGGTGAGGTACTTTATATCGTTTTTTTTTTTAAACTTTCAGTTTAGTCTGCCCCCCCACCCTGCCCCTTCACCCTCTACTCGCATTGGGGAATGAACTAATGAATATCACAACATCGCATTTCTCTTCCACCAACCACCACTACCACCACCCTGGAAATTTGAAGTTGTGTTGTGTGTTCATGTTCTTTAACCATTGTGGTCAAGACCATGCTGGAGTTCCTGTCAAGAAATCCATTTCTGTTACAATTGCTGCTTGTTTCTTTGTTTTTATTTCTCTTCCTCCTCCTCCCCTACATACCACACACACACACACACACACATACACTCACAAAAAAAACCTTCATAAAACCTAATTTAATGGCATGAACATCACAACTGACCATTTCTTTCCCCTTGTCCTCTTCCTCCTCTTTTTTTTTTTTTAAATAAAAATCTTTACCTTCATGCCTGTGTAAGAAATATTATTACTTCTTTTGCATGTTTATGCATGCAGTGAGCTTGATATAAATCAACTTTCTGACTCCTTTGGTTGGAGCTAACTGCAGTCAGATCTTTCAAGAAACCCCCATGAATGTTACAATTCCTCATTTGCTCCAATTTCTGCAAAAATCTGTTTTGATGTGTGTTTGTGTGAAAGAAGAGATATTTCTGTTAAGAGGAAAAGAAAATTTAACATTGCAAAGTGTGTGTGTGTGTTTGTGTTTTGTTAATGATGTCTTTTCTGTTTCTTTGCATCATGTTGTGTGGAATACTTGGTTAACCCTGAAGAGTCCTTTTTTTATTTTTATTTAATGGTTTTTGCCTGTTGCTCTTTTTTTATTTGACTTGTAATATGCAAATACCCGTTATGACACTCTGATTTCAGCCCTTAAAAAAAAACATGGCTTTCTCTATCTTACACACACACACCCACTCACACCCACTCACACACACACACACACACACACACACACACACACACACACACACACACACACACACACGAATTGATGCCTGCCCTAGAGAAGGCAACAGGAACATAATTTCGTGTTCCTTTCCTTGAGATATTATGACAGTTGTAGCAAGTTATATCCCTAAGTGAATATGCTTTTTTTTTTTTGTATAATAAATAAAATAAGTAAAAAATTTCTTCTCATCAACTACCACCACAGCTGCATCAGTTACATCCCCCCCCCCCCACTGATCAGGGATCCACTGCTGCGTCTATGACACCCATCTTTTACTGCTATCATCACCACCACTACTACTACTGTATAACTTCTATTGCCACTGCCACCACCACCACCACCACTATTACTATTACAACTACAAACCACCACCACAACTACTTCTACTAACATCTGCAAACTTTCTTATTACATACCATGTCCGACAGCTGCTATTAGAGACTGGATGAAATGTTGCTGCTTTTGAATTGTGGCAGCGTTTATAATTGAGACGAGGCGGGGTTTTAATAATTACAAACTGAACCCACTCCAACTTAGTGGGGCTGTTTTGGTGGGGGTTTGGGGTTTTTTTTCTTTGCTAATTCTCAACTTCATTCCCCTCCCCACACAAAATTCCTGACTTCATATATATATATACATCCATGCACAATGGAAAACAGTCAATTTTATTACACATTGTGGCCAGAGACTACGGAATGTTCTCCAACCAGATTTTGATGATTTGCCAATCACAGACCCACATACCCACTTCACTCTGTTACCTTTGGGGAAAGGCATGAACATTGCATTCATTGTAATTATTCCTGGTTTCCAAACTCCTAAAAATAAAATAAAAATCTCTCTAGTTTCATTTTCTGTCTAAAGATAAATGACAATGTTTTCCCTTTTTTTTTCTTTTTTTTTTTTCTTTTGTTAAACTTCCCAAATGAAGTTAATGTTAATCAGTAAAGTGCCAAACTAGAAGATACTTTATTGTATCTAGCTTGTAGGCCTCATCTTTCTTGAGTTCAAATCTTCTCGGTCTGTATATGTTGAGCATGGAGGCAGGTGTAAGAATCGCTAAAATAAATACTGTTGATAAACTGGAATCGATTCATTTGACTATATTCCTCCAGACCCTACCTTCACCCTTTCCCTTGTTTGAACTTGGGGCCCTTTTCAAAAAAAAAAAAAAGCCTTATGGTATTTTACATATATTGAAATAGTGAATAACGAAGACAGAACTTCTTGCAGTTGTGAAAGTGAAAGTAATCGTTATAGGTGTAGCTATGTGGTTAAAAAGCTTACATCCCAACCATGTAGTCCTGGATTCAGTCTCACTGTATGGCACCATTGAAAGTTACTTCTACTCTAACCCTAAGCTAATCGAAGCTTTGTGAGTTGATGTGGTAGATGAAAATTGAAAGATGCTTGTTATATGTATATATGCAGGCGTGGCTGTGTTAAGAATTTAGCTTCCCAACCACATGGTTCCAGGTTCAGTCCCACTGCGTGGCACCTGGGCAAGTGTCTTCTACTATAGCCTTGTGGGTGGATTTGATAGATGCTCATCACACATACATATGTATTTGTGTTTGTCACCCCCGCCATCACTTAACAAACGATGCTGGTGTGTTTATGTCCCTGTAACTTAGCGGTTTAGCAAAAGAGACCAATAGAATAAGTACTAGGCTTACAGGGGTTCATTTTTTTGTTTTTACTAAAATCCTTTGAGGCAGTGCTCCAGCATGGCTACAGTCAAATGACTGAAACAAGTAAAGAATATCTGTGTCTTTGTGTTGCATTTGTCCCCCGCCACTGATTCACAACTGGTGTTGGTGTGTTTACATCCCTGTAGCTTAGCAGTTCAGCAAAAGACGCTGATAGAATAAGTACCAGTTTTAAGAAAAAATAAATCCCGAGGTCGTTTTTGCTTAGCTAGACCCTTCAAAGTGGTGCCCCAAAAGATATTTCAGGTTCAAAGACCCCATTATCAAAATTGAACAGAGTAAAGAAATGTTAAAGTTTATGTAGATCTGGCCAATAAGACTTGAAAGTTATAAAACCCTCCCTATCACTTGAATTGGTAAGAAATTCAAGTGATTAGGAAAGGGAAATATTCATGCAGGACTGCATCTACACAAACTTCATTCACTTCTGTTGATTGACTTTTGTGCTTGAAATGTATAAAAGCTACTTTATTTACCTGTTTTGCATTGTAATAATATAAGGTCTCCCATCTTTGTTATTTATTATTTCACTTCTGTATCTCAATGCTTTGAGTTAAAATTACAATGCTCCTTTTGTACAAGAGGTTTCCCCTGCAAACCTCAAACTTTAACTTTGCTGGAAGTGGAATGGGGGTCGGTCTTATCACTATGAAATTTTGAATAATCCCCTTCTGTCTGTAACAGAGAGAGTGACCCCCTTCGGTCATGAATGACCATGGGATTGGACCTAGAAAGTTACCCTTTGAAGTACGAGTCTGGGCAAGGTTGTTTAAAGAAGACCAGCAATCGCCCAAGCATACTGCCTCCCCTCTTCATGTTATCCATGGGAAAGGCAAAAATCAATACAACTTGGCACCAGTGACGTCACAACTCATTGCTACAGATGAGTGAACTGGAGCCGCATGAAATAAAGTGTCTTGCTCAAGAACACACACAGCCTGGTCCAGGAATCAAACTCACTACCTTGTGATTGTGAGCCTGACACTTGAACTACTGAGCCATGCGCCTTCAGTCTGTAACAACATACCAAGAAAATAGAGGCATTGTTATGGCCATTGACTTTATCATGAGAATCTTGAGAATTTTTTTTTCTTTAGAGCAAAACTAAGCTGATGATGTCACATGCAATCAGAACAATTTTCATAAGTTTCTGTGATTATTATTATTATTTTTTTTACATTTTCAAAATTTAAAAAAAAAATTTTAACTTTGCTCTTCTGCATATCATCTCTGTAATCAATCTCCTGTAAAATAATGAGACATGGATCTGGAAGTAAACCTCGTTAAAAGGTTGTTGATGTATTTAATTAAACCACTTAAGCCGATGACCCAAAACGCAGTTTCAAAATACTCTTTTTTTCACCCTTGCTTCAATTATTTGTTTTTCATTTCCTTTTTTTTTTCTAATTGAATCATTTCTCCTGATGAAATATTCTGATTTTAACGAGTGAGTAAGTAAACCATGTGTTGTGAAATTTGTTGTTGTTGTTGTTGTTGTTATTAGTGAGGTTAAACTAGAAAAAGCAGCAGGCTGGCAGAATCATTAGCATGTCAAAAGTGTTTAGCAAGACTTCTTTTTGATGTTCTCAGTTCAAATCCAACGGACGTCAGCTTTGCCTTTTATCCTCTCAGGGTCAATAGAATAAGTAGTAATTGAGCAGTGGGGTCAATGTAATCTAACTGGCCCCCATAGTGAAAAGAATTATTATTAGGTGGCAGGCTGGAGGCGAAATGCTTAGTGGTATTTCGTCTGTCTTTATGTTCTGAGTTCAAATTCTGCCAAGGTCGAATTTGCCTTTCATCCCTTTGGGGTCAATAAATTAAGTACCAGTTGCGTACTGGGGTAGATCTAATTGACTGGCAGACCTCTCCCCCAAAATTTCAGGCCTTGTGCCTATAGTAGAAAGGACTATTATTAAGGCAGCGAGCTGGCAGAAACGTTAGCATGCCAGGCGAAATGCTTAGCGGTATTTCGTCCCCAGTATGCATCCTTTCGCGGTCGATTCAATAAGTACCAGTTATACACTTGGGTCAATATAATCGACTTAATCCGTTTGTCTGTCCCCTCTATATTTAGCCCCTTGTGGGCAATAAAGAAATAAGGAACTTGTATGTATGTGTGTGTGTGTTACTGTCTCCTTGCCTTGACATCACATAAGTTACAAACACGTGTCACTGTCATGGAGGAAATATTACCTTGCTTGGAAACAGGTGAGTGTTGGTGACAGGAAGTGCACCCTGCCTTCAACAAATCGTCTGACCCCATGTGAGCATGGAAAAAGTGATGAAGAGTAACATATATACATACACACAAAGAATTATAAAAACGAGAGAAACTATATTTTAATTTCCAATATTTTTATTATTATTACAATTCCTATATATATATATATAGAAACCAAGATAAAAAAAAAAAAATAAAATAAGGCATTTCTCTGTTATTGTCTGATGTCTTTCTATCAAGCTTCCTGCTTGGCAAACATGGAATGCCGCTGACCAAAGACAAATAGAAAACATTAAACTCTACTGGACTCTTCCAGACTTGACAACACATAAATGATCATGTAAGGTGCATTGACGGTGGAGGTGGGTGGTGGTGGTAAATGTGATGAGGACGATAATAATGAAGATTTGAGTGTTGTTGGTTTGGGAATATATATCTTGCCTCAGCTCCAGTCAGTTTTACTGAAATACTAAAATGCCTAAATTAGCAATATGCAGGGGGGGGGGGGAGAGAGAAGAAAACATATTTATTGGATTTTTTTTTTTAAAAGCTTATTTAAGGGTTAAGCATGTTTTGATAAAAGAAAAAAAATTCTCTGATATTATGTACATATATATAAATATATATTGTAACCATGTTTGTTTGGGTTTCAGTCCCACTGTGCAGCACTTTGGGCAAGTGTCTTCTATTATAGCCCCAGGAAAACCAATGCCTAATGAGTAAATTTGGTAGATGAAAACTTGTCTGTTTGTCCCCCTCCACTGCTTGACAATCAGTGTTGGTTTGTTTGTATCCCCATAACTCAGCAGTCTGGCAAAAGAGACTGATAAAATAAGTACCAGGCTAAATTTGTTCAACTAAATCTTTGGCACTCCAGCTTGGCCACAACCCAGTGACTGAAACAAGTAAAAAAAAAAAAAGATATGAATTAATTATTCAATTGTCAATAATCTGCAACAAATACTAAATATTCTCAAGACAAACTGTGTTCATTAGCTGCAGATTAAAGAGTTTATCCAACCCTATACAATTCTGTGTTGAAATGGTTTGCTGATGGTATTGTGGGGTGGTGGAATTATTTTGTGGTTATAGATAGTAAATGGATGAACTATGTGAGTGGAGGAGGCATATAGAAATGTAAAATGAAAACGCTGAGGAATATTGATAGTTCTAGAAGACATCATTTGCCATGACATGCTGACCACATTTTTTTTTTTAATTAATCAGCATAAGTCATTTAATTAATACCAGAATGAACTGACAGAGAAAAGTGATGTTTTTTTTTTTTTTTTGTTAACAAAGCTTGTCTAAGTACAGGGACAAATATTTTTTTGTTTTTTTGTTAGGAAAAAAAAAGAAAAGTGATACAGGCCAATCAGATCAACCTCTAGAAATACATTACTGCCATGTTTGGAAGAATGAAGACAAAAGGAAAAAAAAAAACGACCCCTTGTATGTAACTGAACTCAGAAGCTCGATATACTGAAAGAGATTTAGTCTGGTAGCATGCCACTAAAATTAATAAAACCTGACATGGTTTTTCCTTTCTTAAGCATGTAAACAAATCTTGTAAACGGAAAGAGACAGGAGTCAAACATATCAAAGCTAGATTATTACAAAGATTTCTTATATATTGTTTCTTACACAACCATGATGTCCAAGATGTTCAGTCCCCAGGATAATCCTGATCAATCAGAGCTAAAATCAAAGGCATTCCACATGTGACCATCCCATCTTTTTTTTTGTCTTTCTAGGTACAGTACACCTAAGACCACATTATCTAATGTCCTTCGTTTTCTAAGACAGAGTATGATTTGAAGATAATTTGGTTGCTAATTCTAAAAGGTCAAGCAACCATATAAAAGCTTCTTTGCTGGTTCAAAACCCAATATATTTTAAGAGATATGGAGGGGGGAACAAGAATTTGGTAATATCAGTCTTTCTCAAAAGAACTAGCTCAATTTGTCAAGAATTTTCTGCTTTACAACAGTGTGTCAATCAGATGATAATAATAATAATAATAATTATGATGATGATGATGATTTGCTTTCATTAGCCACAAGACCAATTATGTGGTGGTGGCCACATAGTCATTTTAACACTAATATCTAACTGATACTTCATTCCATACAAACCCTGAAGATGAAAGGTTAAGTCAATCCTAATACTAATTAAAATCTAACAAAAAAAAAATAAATAAAAATAATTATATATAATTAGACATTTATTAATGATCGAACTAAAGTGTGGATGTGAATTAACTGGGTAAAAGAAAAAAAGAAAGAAAATTATAAAACGACAAGGCAAACAATGATAGACAAAAGGATGTATTATATTTAAAAAAAAAGTTTAATTCTCTATAAAACAGCAAGCATCACATCACATCACATTTTCTGCCACTCATGGAGAAGGAAAATTATGAGGGAATACCTGTCCCCTTTCCTTTAATATGCATCCCAGCTTTCTTAATAATGCATTATGGTTTGGGTGCAAAATGAACAAAAAATAATAATAATAATAATAACAGAAGAGTCAAGGGTTTACTGTTTTAAGTTGCTTTTGCAATAGGGTAAACCTTGATGATTCAGTTTTAAATATGAACGCAAGCACACACGCTTACATACACACAGGCGTACTGTCAGACGTGCACAAAACATAATTTAAAAAAAAAAAAAACGTAAATCCTGAAGCTTTTTTTTGTTTTTCTTTTTTCTTTCTTTTTTTTTTTGTTGTTGGCTACTCAGTCTATTGAAGTGAAAATGAAGAGATGGGAAGAAAAAACAGAAGGTAAATAATGGCTGGAAGCAGAGACGAATTTAACAGGAGATGGCACCAGAGGAATGGAGTAGATGTATATTCTTCAGTTAAATGCAACTGAAATGCCAGGAGTTGACGAATCCAAAAAGTTCATGTTTATCACCAACGAAAAAGAAACTGTTTTAGTATTTTTTTTCCTTTATTTCTTTTTCTTTGGTCTGCCTCTGCCATCGGGAGTTCCATCTGCTTTCCGTTTCTGACCCTGAAAAACATAAAAGAACAGGTTCATAGATCAGAGAAGTTTTGGAAAAGAAAATAAATTTAAAGCCATAGATATGAAGTTTGGTTCCCAACCACATTAGCCTGGGTTCAGTCCCACTGCGTGACACCTTGGGCGAGTGTCTTCTACTATAGGGCTTTCCTATAAGTAGGTTACCTCCCTTGGCTAGGCGGTGCTCCATGTAGACACCGAGAGGAGATATAAGCTTCTGCTTATTCCTGTCTGAAGTATCGTCCGATACTTCAGACTTATCGTCCGATGAATTTACTTTGTTGACATTCTTCATCGACAGAATTTTTATACCTTTCAACCTTTCAGTCAAGTCCGCCTTTCTTCCAGTAACATATTGTCCATATAATCTTAAATATTTCTTTAACTCAGGCACAGTAAGTACTTCGATAGCTAAATCACCGACCTGCTTGATAACCATGATAAGACGTAAAACAATAACAATAGCGTGGATAGTCTGCGGAAGTTTAATTGTCTACATGGAGCGCCGCCTAGCCAAGGGAGATAACCTACTTATAAGAAAGCCCTATAGCTTCGTGAGTGGATTTGGCATGGTTCAGTGGTTACAGTGTTGAGCTCACAATCATGAAGTAGTGAGTTCGATTCCTGGACCAGGCTGCATGTTGTGCTCTTGAGCAAGGCACTTAATTTCCTATTGCTCCAGTCCACTCATCTGTAGAAATGAGTTGCAACATCATTGATGCCAAGTTGTATTGGTCTTTGCCTTTCCCTTGGATAACATCAGTGGCGTGAGAGGGGAAGCTGGTATGCATGGGTGACTGCTGGTCTTCCATAAACAACCTTGGACTGTGGAGGGTAACTTTCTAGATGCAAGCACATGGTCATTCATGACCAAAAGGGGGTCTTTACCCTTTTTATATAACAATGTGTCTTTGTGTCTGTGCTTGCCCCTCACCACTACTTGACAGCCAGTGTTAGCATGTTTACATCCCCATAACCTAGCAGCCTGGCAAAAGGAACTGATAAAATAAGTACCAGGCTTAAAAAAAAGAAAAAGTACTGGGGGTCAATTCATTTGACCAAAATTCCTCAAGGTGGTGCCCCAGCATGGCTGCAGTCTAATGACTAAAACTAGTGAAAGATAAAAAATGCAATTTGCAACCTGAGGTCTTAAAAGCATTATGCTTACCCCTGTACAAGCTGGGTCCTGCACCCAATCTGCCCCCTTCAACCATTCTCCCACATCCCATCTTTCTAACACTCACCCTTAACTTGGACACTCAACAGCTGTAGTTATTTGGGAGCAAAATCAACACACACACTACCACACCTTGCGCTACTGGCTACCCCTTTCTTTCCCCCTTCCTTTTAGCTTTTACAACTTTACTACTGTGCAGTTTAATTCTCTATAAAACAGCAAGCATCACATCACATTTTCTGCCACTCATGGAAGGAAAATTATGAGGGAACACCCGTCCCCTTTCTTTTAATCTTCATTCCAGCTTTCTAAATAATGCATTATGGTTTGGATGCAATATGAACAAAAATGTGTTTTCAATAGGTAAACCTCAATGATTTAGTTTTAAATATGAACACAAGCTCACACCTACGTGTGAGAATGTACACATATACAACTTAAATGTGGTAACAAAAGGGATGAACAAGTTTCCCAACAGACGTACCACCTGTGAAAAAGTAAACATTTAGAGAGAGAGAGGAAAAAGATAGAGTAAGAATGGGTAAATGAAAGAGAGAGGTACCTTTGGTGTCCCTGGCTTTGGTCCACGTCGTTTCTTCTCCTGTTTTTCTTTCTCTTCCAACTCCAAGTTTTCTCTTTCTATCAAAGTAATTAATGTATTACATCTTCGTTGTAATTCCTGTAAAGTAATTAAAGTAATTGAGAACCACTGAACACCAAACAATTGAACTGTTACCAAAGATTAAGGGACAACCCAACAGCTACTAAATATATTAACATTCTGTCTGTTGTGGCAACTGATAGCCCAAGGTCAGCCCCCGATCGAATACACCTGTGGTTAAAGACATACAAACAATGACATTGGTACGTCTAATCACAGGTTGCCCTTGACTGACAGAGAGGTTGTTTTATTGGTTCAATCATGGATTTTAGAAACTACTTCCATATATACGACACCAACAATGACTGCAGACTTAACACTTTGATACACAACATTTTACACAATAGCAGACAATCTCCCTTGAAGGCGATACTACAGATTGCTGAAGAATATGCTGTTGCCTTACAGCAACCTAAACTAATACCCAATAATCTCACATAATACTTCTAGCAAAGTTGATCAGCAAATGCTTTAGCTGTGATGACTACTCATTCTTTTACACGTAATGCCTCAGATACAACTGCATTTTATCACTTTTGTATTTGATAGGCCTTATGGTGTACATAATTCCTGTGAGGACAAATTAGCATGGGAGAAATAGCAAATCTTGTTTCCAAAACACATGAGGAAATCTCTATGCCGTCATGGAAATATATCTACAGGACCAGAAACCATGCCAAATAAGATTAGTATGGTGCAGCCTTCCAGCTCTTGCCAACATGGGCATTGGGCATTAACTAATGATTATGACTAAAAATAGCAGCCAAATCTCTTTCAAATCACACTACATTATCATTTAAAGTCCACTTTTCAATGCAGTGGAATTTGTTGAGGCAGATTTTCTACAGCTAGACACACTTCTTGCCACCAATCTTCACTGGTTTCCAAATGCGGTGATATTTCCTCATAGCTCGAGACATTTAACACGGACGACTGGAAACAAACATTGTTTGTATGATGGTGATGTCAAATCAAGAGTACACATGATAAATACATCTATACGGGTTTCCTTCAGTTTCCATCTACCAAATCCACTCTTGAGGATTAGGTTAGCCCAGAGCTATAGTAGAAAACACTTGCTCTGGGTACCGTGCAGTGAAAGTGAACTCAAAATCACATGGTTAGGAGACAAGCTTTTTAACCACACAGTTATGCCTACACCTCTCCTAAAATAGAAAGTAATACGGATATATTTGATAATGAAGTCCCTGGCATAGGAAAAGATGAGATGGTCACAGCCAGAACACCAGAGCATAAGTCTGCTCATTATGCAGGCATCTGATCAAGTCTGCTCGACTCGGGGCTAAACAAGAGCCACATAACAGACAGGAAGAAAGACAATTTGAAATTGATAATCGGTGCACGACCAGGACTTACCATAGCTGTCCGTGATTTAATAAACCAATCAAAGCGGAACTGAGGAGCCTGCCTCACAGAAGTTCGCAGTTCGTCATAGACATTCTCTTTATCAAATCCCAACTTATGCAACATACACACAAGGAAGCGATCCTCCTCTTCGGTGTAATTTTTCCCTTTATTGGTGCCATATTGGATACGCAATTGATGGAATGGAGCACGGTAACGATTCATCTGCAAAAAAGACAAAATAAAATCACAATACATGGTTGAATATATATTTTCATTCTTTTTGTGTTTGCACAAATTTTAGTTTATGATGAGCAGCACAGTATTTAACCCCTACCTAAATCATGCTACAGCATAGATGGAATTTATTGAGATAGATTTTCAATGGCTGGATGCACTTCCTGTCACTAACCCTTACCTGTTTCCAAAGGAGGCAATATTTCCTCATCATCATGTTTTTCATGGAAGATGTTACAATCAACAAACAGGCATCTTCTTGTCTCTGTACCAACCACTATATTCAGTTTTTCCTGCTCTGAACTTTGAAATTCCTTTCTCTCCTGCACCCATCACTTCAGACAAGGACTTACAATTGTCCTACTTTGAACATGACAAACTGCACCAGTTACCAGAAGCATTGCCAAGATCAAATAAAAGTCTTTTCCTCCTCCTCCGTTATCATAACATCCACTTTCCCATGCTTGCATCGACCAGGCAGAATTCACTGAGGTGGAGTCTCTACTGCTGGATGCTCTTCTTGTTGCCAATCCTCACTCGTTTCCAAGCAAGGTAATATTTCCCCCATAGCTAGACATGCTTTTCACAGAAGACTGGAAATGAACAACAACCTTGCTTGTATAACGATAATGCATTTACAACCGTCATGTGATGTCTAGACAAGAATACAATCGCATGCATAGATGCACACACACACACACAAAACATGTTTCTTTCAGTTGCTGTGTAGCAAATCCAATCACAAGGTTGGCTTGGAGTTATAATAGAAGACCACATGGTCACACCAAATCCATTAAAGAAAAAAAAAAAAAAAAAAAAAAAAGAAAGACAGTCATAAAATATATCTCACCTTTACATCAAGGGCCTTTTTAATGCTAATCCTTCTTTGGATCTTAGCTTCACCTCTCTCAATTTGAGCCATGATACGCTCAATGTCTTGCAGCTCATTGCAGCGTTCCCAAAATAAGGTAGAATACTCCACCACCTGAGAGAGTGAGAGAAAGAAAAAAAATAAATAAAGACAAACAAGAACAAAACATTATAAGATCCTTCGACATGCAGCAGTAGAGAAGTTATGCACATTTAGATTTCTGCGTTAGAAATGTTGGCGGAAGCAGAAGCCATTTGTAACACTCAAACTCTTCAAGTGAACATAGTACTGGTAATCAAGCCTTCAGTTTAACCCTTTAGCATTTAAACTGGCCATCTTATCTTGGCCACCACAGTCCCCAGATCTCAATATTATTGAACATTTATGGTGCATTTTAGAAAAACAAGTAAGGAGTTGATATCCTCCACCATCATCACTACAAGAACTGGAGACTGATTTAGTTGAAGAATGGACAAAAATTCCTTTGGAAACAATTCAAACTTTGTATGAGTCCATACCTCATAGAATTCAATCTATAATTACTGCTAAAGGCGATCCTACCCCATATTAAAATAAATTTGTTTGAAATTTTAAGGTGTTTCCATTATTTTGTCCAACCCCTGTATAATCCCTCCCTCTATCAATGGAAAAATACATACATACATATTTAGGGATTAACACTGCTACCAATAGTTTCATGCATTACACTTAAGATCGTTGATAATCTATCTTCATGTTGGATAAGAAGCCTTAAATTCATATGAAATCACACGTTCTCATTATTCACCACTATCATGTGTGTGTGTGTGTGTGTGTGTGTGTGTGTGTGTGTGTATATATAATATGTATATATACTGACACACACACATTGTATACATACATTTCTACATATAAGATACATAACAAAAGCAGTAACACAGTAAAAGAGAATAGGCACCTCTTCTGGAGTTTTGCCCTCCACTTCATGAGCTATGTTTTCAATGTCGTCTCGACCATATTTCTCATTAGCTTTGATAAACTGATTGAAATCTCTTTTCGACCAATTTGTAAATCCCTGAAAAACAGTGAAATGACAACAGTTTGATATACAGTGAGTAATAAAAGTGTGGTATGTGTGTGTGTATAACAATCATGTTTTATACATGAGTGAGGTGCTGAAAAGTTCCTAGGTTTGGGTAAAAGAAACTCCAGGAGGACCAATTAATTATGATTTTATTCAACATACTCCTCTCTCAGATTCACACACTTATTGCAGCAGTCCTTCAGTTTGTCTAAGCCCTGTAAAAGGACTCAGAGGATTGGGTCTTCAACTGGGCCTTCCGTGAAACCCTTAAAGCCAGGAACTTTTCAGTACACCATTCATATTGTATCACATGTTTATGAGTGCATGTGTATAAAACAATCATGTTATGTATTCATATATATTATATATATCACATAATGTCATATCTTACCTGCTTCAGAAGTTCTTCTTTCTCACTAATTTCAGCATCGTTCAAAGGGTAGGCTTCATCGATTCGTTTCTGTTCCTCTCTTCGGATTCGCTCGGCGTCAGCACCATAGTCAGGGTTTTTAGGGACCTAAAAGACAAAGAACCCATATATGTATAAGTGTGTGTGTGCATGTGTATATACATATAAAATTTTGTACACCCAGTGCAATAAAAAATTTAAAGAACTAAACAAATATATTAATAGTTTCAGCAATAGTAAAACCTAGATGCCTTGGAAACGATTCTCTATCATTGGTGAACTGAGTCAGAAGAAACTCCGCTAAGTATTCTAACAATTCTGCCCGGTTGCTACCTGTAACTCTCAGTAATACCAACACAAATCACAGCTCTATGACTTAGCAATTTGTCAAATTACTGTCTGTACAGTTCTTTTCTACAGTAGCTGCTGAGCTAACTGGTTTTGATGCTATACAATTCATCATATAATTCACTCATCTCTCCCCACCATATCAGCCACATTATGTCCCCACCCCATTAACCACCTCACCCAGTCCTTCCTCACCAAAGCATCGATTCTCTGGAAATCTCCAGATGCACAAGTGTTTCTATCAGCTGTTGACTCACAACTGATGTGATCAATGCCAGGCTTGCCTGACTGGCACCTGAGCCGGTGGTATGTATGTAAAAAGCACCCACTACACTCTTGGAGTGGTTGGCGTTAGGAAGGGCATCCAGCTGTAGAAACCTTGCCAGATCAGATTGGAGCCTGGTGCAGCCTCTGGCTTTCCTGACCTCAGTCAAACCGTCCAACCCATGCTAGCATGGAAAACGGACGTTAAACGATGATGATAATGATGTGACCTCATTAATGTTGGTGGGTCTACAAAGACCCTGGATACAGCTGTTTCATTCAGAGAGAGAGAGAGAGAGAGAGATAGAAGGTGGTGGTGGTACAGTACAATGGCTGAAAGCAGTAGTAGTGTAAAAGAGAATGTAACTAAACACTACATAGAACTGTTTCAAATTCTGGCTGAAGGCTACCAACAATTTCAAGGGGCGGTGGTTACTTGATTGCAGTGAACCCAGTACTTGACTGGTACTTGAATCAACCTCTGAGATGTTTGAACTCAGAACGCTGCTAAGCATTTTGTCTGATGCTCTAATAATTCTGCCAACTCACAGCCAATAACAACAAACCAATCAAATCTAGTAAAAATCAAGATATTTAAAATAACATTTTGCATCACAAATGGATTTTCTTGTCCCTTGGATCAAGTGGAAATTAAAAAAAAAAAGAAAAGAAAAAATAGGTCTTCACTTACTTTATAGCCAATGCTTTTGCGGTAGAAGTAGATTTCCTTGTCTAGAAGTTCAAAGAGCCGTGGTGGGAAGAACTGGAAATCTTGTACATTGGGCTGTTTTGGAGGTCTTGGCGCCTGCATTAAAGTGGGGAATAGCACAAAAAGCAAATCTGCCCAACACAAACATTTAAGCGAGACAACGGAAATAAGAGTTGCTGAGAGAAAGGCCTATTTACCCTCTAAGTTGGGTAAATAATCCATAAAGTAGAAGCTGCTTACTTCAGATTACTAAACCATACCAGTAAAATGCAAAAAGAATAGGGAAGTAGAATTCTAAACAAATCTAACTTAATTTTTTCTCATTTATTAAGAATAATAAAAAAAAAAGACCTCCTTACATCCACCTACCCCCACCAAAAAAATAACTTGTGTGGTGTAGTTCCCTTCCTCAACAGCATAGTTGATCATGTGCTGAAACTGGAATTGAACTCACAAGCTTAGATTTCAAGTAGGAGTCAAATACTCTAATCTACTATGCTACTGACATGTAGCTCAACAGAAAACCCAGTCAAACACCATGTTATTAATAACTGACAAAAGTATTACAAACAGCTTAATAGCTGTCAAACTTATGTCATCAATGGAGGTATTACCACAATCTGAGAAGAAATATTATATTTTATTATATCCTAAGTATGACATAGTTCTGCAAAGGAGAGCCAGTCTTGAAGTACAAGACAACATAACCTGTACTAACTTTGTTTACATAGATTTAAAAGGAAATGAAGTAGTCACAAATGTAAAAGAGAAACTCTAATCCCTTCTTTTATCGTTCATTTTAGCTCCATAACAGGATCATTTCAGGACTGGGGTTTTGACTTTAAAAAATTACAAACAGGTCTCCTTCATTGGACACAAAACTCGGCTTGCGAAGACCTGTTGGGGCAAGCGAAAGCGAAATCGTGATGGCACCTGTGCCCAGTGTCGCCTTCCTGGCACGTGTAAAGACTTTCGAGCGAGATCGTTGCCAATGCTGCTGAACTGGCTCCTGTGCAGGTGGCACGTAAAATACACCATTTTGAGCATGGCCGTTGCCAGTACCGCCTGACTGGCCCTCGTGCCAGTGGCACATAAAAAGCACCACAACACTCTCGGAGTGGTTGGCGTTAGGAAGGGCATCCAGCTGTAGAAACTCTGTAGCCATCTGGTTCGCCAGTCCTCAGTCAAATCGTCCAACCCGTGCCAGCATGGGAAGCGGACGTTAAACGATGATGATGATGTTATTAAGAGTTAAAGCTTAAGTGAAAACAAAACCTTGCTTGCGTAAGATCACTACTGGAACATGGGAATCAAACACTAAACACTACATCATAAGGTAAGTGGAAAGAAGGAAAAGGCAATAACTAAAACAACACAGGGAATATCTAATAGCTTTAATTTAATGGCTGCTTGGTTTTAGAGATCTTGTAAACTAGAAATACATAGAAAGTTGTATATATTTACCTTAGGAGCCTTTGGTTCACTGACACGAAGAGCCTCTCGGAAGTAAGCATCGACAGCATAGTTAGCTTTCCTCTCACGTTTCGGAGGCTCGATCCAAGAACCTAATGGACCTATCTTTTGCTTCTCGCGGTAATCTTCCCCTTCAAATTTATACACGCTTTCATGTGTATCTAATGAGAAAGTTTTTAAGGTGCCTTCACCAAGGGTCTCCATTTTGTTTTGAATCTCCAGAGTCTGAATAAAAACAAATGCAATAAAATATGAATGAATTACAAACTGAAAATTTAATAGTTACAAAGGTTTTTGAGTAAGGTTAAGCGAATGTTTATATGAACAACTGGAGACAACAGACTTAGAGAATCAGAAAACAGAGTCCCTAGATTGTAAATAATATCATTGTGTTAATCAAGCTTCACTTCATACAGGACTTAGAATCTAATCTAATTTCGTTGTGTCCTAGATGTATTAATCCATGATGCGAAATGCACAGTCAGTGCATTAACTATATATGTTAAATTAAGTTTTAACTGAGGCTTGTTTTGGTTAATGGCTGGTTGAGTAAATCATTGACACTTGGAAGCCCAGCCAAAATTGATTTTATAACAAATTAGACTCCAATTTTAATACTGAGTCTCCTCTATCAGTAAATTTTCCTGTTGTTAAACTAAAGATTATTATAAAAGAACAATTAAAAGATTAACACACACATACACACATGTGAGAGGGGGTTTGTGATTGAGAACTTTGTTGTTTCGAATAAGTAATCGACCTCACGTGTAAGCTGACAACACACTGGAATTTCAACTAAATATCGATTGAGAGTCCTCTTAGAGCAAACAATGCTCAAATTCACATACACAAGATGATGATGACAGCACCACTGCCACCTTCTCATTAACTTTATTAATGAGAAGACATTTTACATCCATCTAACCCTTCTTACTCACAGTGTGGGACAATTTTAAGACAATTTTTTATCAAACATCACAAACGTCTGTTCTCCACTTTAATCCTTTCAGCACCTCACCTACAGACAAACAATGCTCTAGAGGACTTCCTACCAAAATACAAATGTATGAGCTGGTGGGAGTTGTTTTTTTTTGCAGATTAAAAATAAATTAAAATATTGTACTACAATAATAATGCCTTCACTTTTTTGTTCAAAGAGAAACACAGAAAAAAAAAGTAGTTCCATTACCCTTTTCTCTCCTTTAGCCAAAATAGCGTCTATGTCTTCATCAGTGATTTCACTGTCTTTAGAGGCAAACACATGGTTGGCACCATGTCGAATCATTTGAAGGACCTCCTCTTTGCCAAGTTTGTTAGTATTCTGATCTAATAAACGACCTGGAAACAAAAAAAAATTAAAAACCCATCTTATAAATACAGTTTTTAAAGTGAAAAAAAAAAACCCCAACTAAAAAACAATGTCTTTGATTATAGGCCAGTTCAATCACTCAATCATTTGGGACTATTTTCTCCTCCCTTTTCCATAGTGACATGGGTTGCAATGCAGCTTCTCCTTCTGCATTCTTGTTTTCACAGTTGTGATGGTCAAATATTGTCCAGCCTGATCTAACTACTTCTTCCCAAACCAACCAATGATGGAACTTAGTTGCTAATGGATAATATTGTCTAAGATAAATTTTGTTTGATGGTCTCAATCCAAATGTCTTTGACCAATCATAGGTCTGCTTGATCAGAGCTGACCCTCAGAGCTAAACCACCACAAATTCTATCAATGGTTAAGAAGCTTTGTGGTTAAAGAGCTTTTACCACAGCCATGAGGTTTCAGGTTTGATTTCACTGCACAGCACCATAAGCAAGTGAAATTTCATAGACAGAAACTGCGTGGGGGCTTATTGCAAATGCTTAAGTGTCTATTGGGAAACACTGATAAATCACAAAATCCTAAATCAAAACCTTGTGGTATTTCCTTTCGATTTCCATCCATTTGTACAGACAAAAGTTACTCCCTTGTTATTCCTGCCAGCAGCAATGCAGTAAACCAGCGACTGGCAGCAGGAACCCATGACACCGTTCTTTACAATCACCATCATTTAATGTCCATTTTTCATGCTGGCATGGGCTGGCCAGCCAGAAAGCTGCACCAGGCTCCAATTATCTGATTTGGCATGGTTTCCACAGCTGGATGCCCTTCTTAACAACCATTTCACAGCATGTACTAGGTACTTTCTATGTGGCACCAGCTCAGGTATTTTTTTACATGGCACTATTCAAATGGACGAGTAGAAAATAAATCCATGGTTTGCATCGACCACAAGTACCTTTCCCCATCTAATTCCTATTGTTTTATCACCAACCATATTGTACTGATAAATACTGTACCTTGCTGAATGACTATATTGTCCAGTCGCAACTTCATTTCAGCTCTTTCAACAATGCGTTCCTCTACAGTATTTTCAGTGATCAATCGGAAGACTCGAACCTGTTTTGTCTGCCCAATACGATGAGCACGATCCTATCAACGAGAAACAAACATTCAAAACCAAAAAATAACCAAAGTAAGCAAAAAACACCATAAATACCAGTCTTATTTCTTCTCTCCCTATAAACCATACTGCAAGCCTATAAGATGCACCCCTATTTTACAAGTATATTTTGTTGTCATCTGTTCATAGCAAATAGCTGGCAGATGGAATTGATAGTTAACTTGGGTTGGGTTTGACCCCCAAAAATATCAAACAGACTATATAAATAATGTTAGACATTAATTTAGTCCCACTTATATTTATATATATTGGTGAACATGGAAGAGTAAATGTTAACACAAGGGAAATCATTAACATCACATCCTATCAGGCCCCACTCAGAAATCTTAGGCCTTGTCAATGTATAATAAATCATCATTATAATTATACAGGGCAGTGGATTGGCAGGATCATTAGTGCAATGTTCTGCAGTATTTCATTCAGCTTTTTATGTCCTGAGTTGAAACCCTGTTGAAATCAAGTTTGCCATTCATCTTTCTGCAGTTGATTACTACCTATCCCCATATTTCTGGCCTTGTGCCTATGTTGCTTGTTTCAACCCTTTTATGTTCTGAGTTGCCTCAGTTGTCCCGGGTCAACAAGTACCAGTTAGATACTGTGGTTGATGTAATTGATCCCCCACCCCCCACCCTGCCATAGATTCTGATAATGTGCTGCCTATATAAGAAATCATAATAAATTATTTCTTTTTATTTGTAATAAATAAGATGGAGCCTGGTGTTGCCATCCGGTTTCACCAGTCCTCAGTCAAATCGTCCAACCCATGCTAGCATGGAAAGCGGACGTTAAACGACGACGATGATGATGAAGATGGGCAAAAAAAACAAAAAAACAAACAGAGGCTACAAACCTGGGCTTGCAAGTCGACCTGTGGATTCCAGTCAGAGTCAAAAAGAATGACAATATCAGCGGTGGCCAAGTTAATGCCCAACCCGCCGGCTCTCGTACTCAACATAAATAGAAATTTTAGACTGTTTGGGGCATTGAAGTCGTTGATAGATACCTGTAAAAGAGAAGCAAACAAAACATTCAATGCTTATGATGGTAATAGAATACATCTCAAAAAATAACAAGTTAAAAATTACACTACCCCAGGGGTCAGCAAACCGGGGTAAATTACCCTAAATGGAGTAAAAAAGAAATACTTGGGGGTAATATAAAAAACGTGTTCCTTGTTATGACAAAATTTTTCTTGACATCACTGCATCTGTCCAATTTAATGGATGTGCTTAGGAGACGTCACATCATTTTGAACTACAAACGATTTGGTTGCTAAGGCGTTGTCAAGTGACTAAACATATTTGTCAGTTGTCTATTACATGCCTCAACCTAATTTTTTGACACATGTTTTTGCTTTGTTTAAGTAAATTTAAGTATTTAAATTTAAATTCAATTCAACCCTTTAATGAAATCTATTGGACCTCGATGACTGCATCCAAATTGCTCTGACATCAAAATGCCCCAATTCTGATATAATTGTAACAAAAATGAAACATCATTTCCCCAAAACCTGAACTGAAAAAGTTTCTAGAAAAATCCTTTTGTTTCATAATGAGGACATTTATTTATTTTATACTTTTTTATATTTATAATTGTATTCTCCATATAAATAGATTCAATCAACCTTTTGAATTCAAAGAATCTAGGATTTTCTTCCCTTCGAATCAAGAAGGTAACGTCAGCATAAATAAATATATTTTGGGGTTAATTGGTTAAAAAAGTTCCTTAACCCCTGCACTACCCTAAGGCAATGAAGGAGTCTCTATGGGATCAGTTAGCATGCTAGGAACAGTAGTTAAACTTCTCTCAAACCACACCCTATCCCTCCTTTTTTTCCAGTCAAGAATGAAATATCTTTGATTATAGACCTGATCTAGGATTAAACTACATCTATACACCCATCCTATCAGCTGCAGTATATATGTATTATCTTTTCACTGTATTCTACTGACTGTGTAACTAAGGATAGTAGTGGATTTCTCTTATCTCCTCTATTATGCTGCCTGTGTTAACTAGGGATGGCATTGGGTCAGTCTGACTCATTTCAAAACAAGGATAGATTTTTTAAGTTACAAATTGATTCTCTCATCAAAATTGGGAAAAAGAACAAGAGGACTAACTTGTCTGTCTTCATGTGGTGTCTGACCATCTAAACGGCAATAGTTGTATTGTTTCCATATACAGTAATCTTCAAGGATATCCAACATTCTCGTCATTTGACTGAATACAAGTACACGTGATCCTGAAATTACCAAAGTACAAAGGGAAGCATTAATAAACAGCTTGTGAAAAATGGGGTTTCATTATTTGAGATGTTTCCATTCAGATCACAAAACAAGAAGAAAAAATACATGAACTCGAAAATTTTGCTTTAGTGATTAGTTTCAGTTTCTGCAAGGTCCTACAAAAACAGCAGAGAGACGTGTACCCAACACAAATACACCCCTGGGTACATTATAGCTGAAACACAGAAAGAACAAGCATCGTTTAAATATCTCTTACCATAGACCCGTTCAGTCAGGGTTGATAAATAACAAATCTATCACACACACACACAACAGAGGCCAACATAATAGAAATAGAAAACTGTCTCTTACCTTGTGCCTGAAGTTTTGGCAGCAGTTTATCGAGGATGACCATTTTACCACAATTGTCTACTAAATGTTTGTCAGTTGTGTATGGGGGGCCTGAAGTACAAGAGAGAAACAAAATGTAACATGCAAGGACAGAAATAGACACAGAAACATTTATAAAGGTAAAATAACACAAGAATCTGGTGTTGGATTGCTCTTTGGATCTAGGCATCAGTAGAGGAATTGTTTGAGCAAGCAGGTTGTTTATCTGTTGGCACAGGCATGAATAACTAAGCATGTGTCAACAAGCTTGACCACACTGCATAACATACATCTTCTACAGTAACTTTGGGTTAACCAATGCTTGATGAGGGTAATTTAGTAGACAGAAACAATGCAGAAACTCTGTGTGTCTATATATTACTGTATGTAACAGACTATTGGATGTTATGCTCTGTTGGTAACAATGTGCACCCAATTCTTACTGTCTTTGGAGTTCTGGCCAGCTGAGCCGCCATCAGACTGGGCAAAACTTCGAAGTTACTGTCAATACTATTCTTGTTAAAGAACATATACACATGCAATAAAAGTGTGTGAAAACAATCATCTGGGTAGTATTTCCAAAGACAAACTCCTGCCACCCTCCTCGTTAGAATGCAGTGAGTCGGTGATTCACCTACTGGAAACCCATAACCAACAATGCTGTTCTTTAAATGCGATATAAAATAAATACATAAATCAAGAGGAATAGTATACATCATCATCGTTTAACGTCCGCTTTCCATGCTAGCATGGGTTGGACGATTTGACTGAGGACTGGTGAAACCAGATGGCTGCACCAGGCTCCAATCTGATCTGGCAGAGTTTCTACAGCTGGATGCCCTTCCTAACGCCAACCACTCCGAGAGTGTAGTGGGTGCTTTTACGTGCCACCGACACGAAGGCCAGTCACACGGTACTGGCAACGGCCACGCTCAAAAAAATGTTTTTTACGTGCCGCCTGCACGGGAGTTAATGGTATTTTTTGTGTTTGTACCAAAGAACAATTAAAACAGAAGAATGTGCTTTCACACAGTGAATAGAAGAGAAGATTGAGAGCAGGAAATACGTAGCTACCTGGTTCAGCTCCGTCAAATAAGTAAGGATGATTGCAACACTTTCTCAGCTGCATCAAAATGTTCAGTAGCCGCATCTTGTCGGACTTTCCAGCTCCGTTGACCACATCGATATCTTTCATCAATATCCTGGTATACCTGGAGAAGTTTAAGAAAAAGATAGGATTTAATACTTTAAGTCTTCCTGTTGCCTGTCCTCATCTATTTCCAAGCAAGGAAATATTTTCCTTTGCCAGAGATATTTTCATAGAATATTGGAACTCACCACTCTCGCTGCATTTTACTGAGACCAATGAAAATCTTGGTCTCCTTTTTAGGCAAGAGTCTTTTCTCGACGTCAGATTTAATACGTCGGAGTAAAAAGGGTCGGAGTACAGCATGAAGCCTGTCCACAAGTTGAGTGTCACCGAAGCAGTTATTGGTGTTGAACCAAGCATCAAAGTCCTAAAAATAAAATCAAAATTGAAGGGTTGTTTTACAACTGTTTGGGTGCAACTAAAGCAGTGAACAACATTATACTCAACAAACCAAAAGGAGAACTACACAGCCACCTGAGCAGCTAGAAATAACAGCCAAATCTTGACTCATACACTACCATCTTAAAAATATACATAATCCTAGATATGAAGTCAGAAACTAAGGTGAGATGGTCATGGCCAGAACACTGCTGATTATTGATCTACTCAAATCAGGACCACCTGGGGTTAAACATTTCACTTATTTAAGTACAAGATTAATACAAAATCACAGTATGAATGATGATGATGATCATCATCCTCCTCCTCATGACTTACTTTCCATGCTTGCATGGGTTGGATAGGTTGCTGCAGTCCAAGTCTAGGAGTTACTGCCGTGACCTGGATCTCATATTTAATTTCTGGTTTGGTTTGAATAGCTGGATGCCATTCCTGTCACCAACCACTTCACAGAATGTATTTTATTATGGCACCAGCACCAGTGGGGTTACCTTGTGCCCAGTATGATTAAAGTCTCTTCATTATTCCATAACATGTCTGCTTGTGAAGCACTGCTTCAATATGTTGGACCAACACGTCATACTCATTATGCAAAGCTGTGACATAAGCACCACCACTTGGACACATTTAGATAATGTTTGACCAAAGTAGCCTTTAAAAGACGGAAAGGTCACAACTGAAACATTTTCATCGTAACTTCACTATAGGAAAACTACTAGCAATGCCAGACAATATAATTACAAACGTGTTTATTCTATTGGTCCTAATCCACCTGAGAATGTCCCCAATTCTACATTACAAACCCCTTGCTTTAAAATGATCTAAATTAAAACCTTCAGAATTTTGTGCTATTTTATGTTCCAAATACCAGCTTATGTGCTAACAATTCTGCCAGCTCATCATCTTAATAATAGTAACAATAACAATGAGAGAGATAGACTGATGAATCTTGTGTTAAAATGAAATCAAATAAAACCCAAGAACTCACCTCTGATGAATTGAATACATCAGGTAACAGGAAGTTCAATAAAGCCCAAAGTTCATGTAAGTTATTTTGTAGTGGGGTGCCAGTCAGCAGGAGACGATTTGTGGATTTAAATTCACGCACAATTTCTGAAAGCTGGAAACAAAACATTTATGCATATATATTTTCTAAAGAAGATAATAAATTAAAAAAAAAACAAAAAAAAAACATAGGGTTAGGGTTAGGGTAAGAAACTGAAATTAAAGTAATACCATATTGGTAAGGGACCAACAAAGGCATTATTATTATTGTTCATTTTAGTTTTGGGCCCAACCAGCCCAGGTAGTCTGCCACAGGAGCTAGTTCAAGAGTCCACATGGAATGCAGCTTTTAAGCTAATTTAAAACAAAATAAAAATTACCTTCGATTTTTCATTTTTTATTCTGTGGGCTTCGTCTATCACGAGATAGCGCCAGTTAAATTTTTTGAAAACTGCTTTCTCTCTGATAACCATTTCGTAAGATGTAATACACACATCCCATTCACCGGGCATCAATACATCACGAATAAAAGTGGCCTGGAATATACAATAGTTAACGATGAGCAAACTGGAGATCAAGGTCATGATGTAATTCACAGGCATAAACAGATATCTAATGATATATTTCGAAATAAGATGGAAAAACAGAGATGGTATACTCACTCTCTGGTTTTGGTCTCCTATCAAACAGACAGCTCGGATGGAAGGGACCCAACGTAGGAATTCATTTTCCCAGTTTGCCAGAGTTGACTTTGGGACAATTACTAAATGTGGTGAATGGATATTTCTATAATGTTTCATGTAACCGAGCAGAGCGATAGTCTGTAAGGTTTTTCCAAGACCCTACAAAATAAAATCAATGACTGGAACTAGTAAAAGTCTTAAACATGATAACAAATATATTATGATGAGTATTATAACTAAGAATGTTCATGTAGGTTTTCATAAAAACAGAACACCAATCAATTTTATTCAATCTAAACAAAATATAAAATAGCAGACTACAACACAAATACAAACACATACTTTAACCGTTTTGTTACCCTATTTCTGTTGAGATGCTCTGTGTTTCTTTTAATTAATTTTAAATATAACAAAGAAATTAGTAAAATAACTTAGTTGTCATTAAGCTAGTGTTAGGAACATAAATTGTGACTAAGGTTTTGAGGAAGATTTTAATTCAGAACCTTTGAAAACATGACATTTGAACTACAGAGCCAGAGGTGGTTGCAGCCAGGTTGTCCTGCCCTTTGTTTCACTTGTAATACACAGGATGTATTTGCCTGGCATTCAGGCACCATATATGATACACACACCCAATTTTTTTTTTACAACTACTAGAGCAACTTGGGACTTATGAAAGGAAAAACTTTCAATTATCTAAAACACATGAAACAAGGGTTAACTAAAAATTCGTGCACATCTTCCAATATCTTTTTGTTACCATATTTTGTTGAAATAAAACTACCTTTGAACTAATTTTGAAAAGAAGAATTTAGTAAAATGACCATTATCTAGGTGGTGCAGGAACATAGATTAACATGAAATTTTGATGCAAGATTTTCATTTGGACTACTTTAAGACAGGACATTCATATCACAGAACCACAAGGAGTCTCGGGTGATTTGGTATCAAAAAGGTTTAAATGTACAGACCGATGCCAAAAACCATCAACTTACCATTTCATCAGCCAAAATACCATTAATACCATGTTCATACAGTGATATCATCCAGTTTAATCCTCTTATTTGATAATCTCTCAACTCACCATTGTGAACATCTAAAAACAAAAAGACAATGTTATATATATATATATATGTCATACCTAATTGTTGTCAATGTCATCATCATCGATTTAAAGTCTACTTTTCCATGCTCGCATGGGTCAGTTGGAATTTGTTGAGACAGATTTTCTACAGCTGGAAACGCTTTCATGGAATACTGGGAACAAAGGGCACAGCTTGTATGACAGTGAAACTTATTTTAAACTGTTGCATGATATCAAGACAAGGACTCAAACACACGACAGACTTCTCTCAGTTATATCTTATATCCACTTACAAAGCTCTGGTTGACCTGAAGTTATAGTAGAAGACACTTGTACAAGGGGCCACGCACTGGGACTGAACCTAGAACCATGTGGTTGGGAAGCAAGCTTCTTACCACACAGCCACATCGTTATTCATCCTCATTTAACATGTTTTCCATGCTGGCACAGGATTGATGCTTTGACAGGAGTTTGCAAGGCTAGAGCTGCACCAGGCTCCAATTGTCTGTTTTGGCAAGGCTTCTACAGTTAGAGACCCTTCCTAACGCCAGTCACTTTACAGAGTGTACAGGGTGCTTTCTACATGGCACTAGAATATAAAGACAGCAAACACAATAAAACTTACAAGATGGAGATTTTTCAAATCTAATTTCAACATTGACTGATTTCTTGCTTTCTATCAATAATTCTTCATCTTCTTCTTGTTCTGTACGTCGGTGACGATGGCTGCAAAATAAAATCGAATAAAATGAAATGAAGGGAATAAAACGCAGCACTCCCTAGGTATGAGATTTTCTTATGATCAATACACCAATTAAACTGATAGACAACAAAACACAGAAATAATAATAATAAAAAAATAATAATGAAGACTTAAGTCCACACGCAATATTTCTGACAAGGTATTTTTATGGAAAGTCAGCCAACATATGCAATAATTAAGTTAGTGTTAACATATTTAATGCAGGTATCACTGGTTGGCATAGAAAAATAGAGTTCTCTAGAATATAAAAACAAAAACTCAGAGGCGCCATCTGCATGAAAAGATAACAGTTAAATTAGTGTTAACATATTTAATGCAGAGAGCATTAAAATGTTAACTCAAAGTTAATGTTTTTTTTTTAGTATATTTTCAACTAAATGTTAATAATTTCTTCATTTGCCCTAACTCTTACTTATTAATGCACCTCACCCACTTAGTGATATGCACATGTCCATTTATCTCAGAATGGAAAATTTCTTCACAAAAGTAGGATTGATTCGAAGGACACTTGGCTGCTATTTCTAGCAGGTTTGAGTGACAACATACAGGACCCCTCAGTTGCCTACTACATATCTTACTTTACCAAAGAAAAATTAATTTTGTTACTCACAATAAAATTGTTGTCGTTTAGTCCAGGTCAGTCCTCACAGCAAATCTATGATCAAACCTGTTCTAACCATAACCAACCCCATCTTTTTCTTTCTGGCACAGTGTACATAGGACTACAGTCTTCTAATTTTTCACAATGGTAGCCCTTTATAGCCATGGGCCCTAAATCCAAGTCCCCCTCTAAGTTGAAAGGTCCTTGTATAGCAGGCTTGTGGGTACTGGTGCAATGCACCTGTACCATGCATAAATCACCCGGGCTGGTGCCATGTAAAGAGCACTCAGTACACTTTCTAAAGTGGTTGGCATTAGGAAGGGCATCCAGCCATAGAAACCATGCCAAAAACACCTAATTGGAGTGTAGGCAGTTCCTGTCAGACCGTCCAACCCATGCCTGCATGGAGAACACATGTTAAATGATGAAGATGTGGGGAAATTTGGCTGCTAGTTTTAGAAGAATTTGCAGTTTAAGCTTCCACATTGGCTCAGTAATAAGATTGAGCTTATAGACATGTAGAGCAGCATGCAATCGAAATAGCTTTTCTGGAACCTATAACTAATAATAAGGTAGGCTATGGTAAAGACACAGGAATGGTTGTGCGGTTAAGAAGTTCACTTCACAATTATATGGTTTCAGGTTCAGTCCCACTGCATGGCACTCTGGGCAGGTATCTTTGATAACCCCTGGCTGAACACTGAATTGTGAGTAGAATCAATAGGCATAGGAGTGGCTGTGTGGTAAGGAGCTTGCTTACCAACCACATGGTTCCGGGTTCAGTGAGTGGATTTGGTAGACGGAAACTGAAAGAAGCCCGTCGTATATATGTATGCATATATATATGTATGTGTGTGTGTGTGTGTGTGTTTGTGTCCCCCTCCCCACATCGCTTGACAACCGATGCTGGTGTGTTTATGTCCCCGTAACTTAGCGGTTCAGCAAAAGAGACTGATAGAATAAGTACTAGGCTTACAAAGAATAAGCCCTGGGGTCGATTTGTTCGACTAAAGGCGGTGCTCCAGCATTGCCACAATCAAATGACTGAAACAAGTAAAAGAGTAAGACTAATCACCTTGAAGCTGTGTAAATCCTTTACTTGCAAAATAGCCAAGGGTTAGCAACAGGGAAAGTGTTCAGCTTTAAAACGATGTGCCTACAAAATGCCTTTGCCCAACATATGCTAGCATGGTATAAAGAAAAAAAAGGAAGTTAAAGGTGCAAACGTATGATACTATGAAGTCAGTTTTAAAACTGGCATTAAAACCGGTGAAGGTGATCAATTTGTCCTTTCAGGTGTCTTGTGTAATAAAGTCATCAAATCCAGGTAGAATCATTCCTGAATTTGCAAGCCAATGAGGAAGATTCTGCATGGTTGCTTGACCCCACTACACATAGCAGCCAAACATATCCCATAATCCATTCCTTACCACCACTGGATAAAGTGGATCAGTGTACAATATTCCTGGAAAAAAATAGACCCAGGATGGTTAAGACTGTTCCAGGTTTTGACCACAGGCCTGTTCAACCAAAGCTGATTTGAGACTAAACAGCAACAACAATTCTTTGATTTGTAATTAATATTCAAGATTTTCACCTAATAGAATAAGTGACAGAGAATTGATTCTTTTGACTAGGCACAAGGCCAACATTATTTTGTGAGACAAATTAGCTTTATATCAATCGTCCTACCTCAGTATATTACTGCTACTTATTTCACATTGTGCTGAAGAGACAAAAGTCAAACTTAAGAGCAGTAGAGTTCTGAATTAGACACAGCCAAACTAGAACTACTGTCTACAGCCTCCACATCTCCACTGCTATGATAATGATGATACTACTAACATCAGAGGGAGGGAACGATCACTTAAAGCAAAGTTGAGCCCAGCAGGAATATGAACTCGGAACGTAATAATGAAAATTGAATAAATTATAAATAAATCTCATATTTTCTAATAGAAACTAGTTGACAAACAGCTTATAATTTACATTTTACACACACACTCATACATACATACATACATACATACATACATATATATATATATATATGTATAAACACACACAGGGTCCAGCATAGAAATCTGACAACCTATAAATGGTAGTAAATAAATAGAAGATATTATCAACTTTATTGTCTGAATGTACAAAATAATGGGTGCCATTTACAAGCACATAAATAACACCTAAGTAACTGTTCATTAGTCCTTAAAATTGCTTCAAATTTTGGCACTGGGCCATCAATTTAAAGGGAAAGGATTGGTTGATTATATTGATGACCCCGAAAGGATGAAAGGCAAGGCAGACTTTGCGCAGGATTTAGTCTTTAGAATATTGCCAACCAAACGTTTACCCATTCTTCTGCAAGCATACACTGTAGCCAGGTATTTATTGTGTCATGTAATGAGGTTTTGCCCCCAAAATAGCAGCTTTCAATTTGTCTGATATGTGAGGAATATTGAGCATTTTCCTTTTGTGGCAGCTCATCAGAAACGGAAGTATCAGACAACTGAGCAGGCAGGCTACGTGTCATCGCACTGTGACATGACATGGTTGAAAAACATTTCTTCAATTCTAATGTCCATAGAAGCTCTTGCTGCATGGCTGTGTGCTTCATCTTGTGTATTAATGCCACAGTGGAGGCACAATGGCCCAGTGGTTAGGGCAGCGGACTCGCGGTTATAGGATCGTGGTTTCGATTCCCAGACCGGGCATTGCGAGTGTTTATTGGGCGAAAACACCTAAAGCCCCACGAGGCTCCGGCAGGGGATGGTGGCGAACCCTGCTGTACTCTTCCACCACAACTTTCTCTCACTCTTACTTCCTGTTTCTGTTGTGCCTGTAGTTCAAAGGGTAAGCCTTGTCACACTGTGTCACGCTGAATATCCCCGAGAACTACGTTAAGGGTACACGTGTCTGTGGAGTGCTCAGCCACTTGCATGTTAATTTCACGAGCAAGCTGTTCCGTTGATCGGATCAACTGGAACCTTCGACGTCGTAAGCGACGGAGTGCCAACAACAACATTAATGCCAAATCTATTCAATTTTGGGAAAAAGAAGCTGGCACAATTTGACACAACATAATCACACAATGATGAGAATTCAGTCACAATGTGTCTGCCCTCTTCAAAGAGACACCAGTCTTTCACACTAATGTTTACGTCACAGCACCACATTGTTACACATTCATTCACAGTGAAGGCAACACTCATAAAGCTACTGTGGACTGCTGTGCCACTAGTAGCATATATTTTGCCCATTTATGCTACCTAACAGCTAGAAAGGCACTTTACTGCTCATGAGAAATAATTTCCGCAAACTTTTTCTGGCTTTCCTCTATCATATGGATTCAATTTTTTTTTGTATAATTTATACTTCTATGAATAAGAGAATTTAATTCAAAATGCAATATTCTTTGCACATTATTATCTGAATTACACAGTGTAGAGACACGTCTTGATGCAGAATAACAACAATTCTTTGCAGCCTTCCTAATAGCCGTAATATTCTTCAGTATTTCGTTTGCACACTCCCTGACAGCATTTGAAAATTCAAAACTATCAAAATTCCCTGCTGGATCATGTGTATGTATATAAACATTATAATATCTATACACACACACACACACAAGCATGTGTAGACATAAGTGTACACACACATGCATACCCATATATACATACACAAACACACACTATGACGTGACAACTTACACATTCAATAAGAACTACATGCAAGATAATTGTTGTGAGAATATATATATATATATATTTTCACACATATACATATAAAGATAGATAGAGAAGTACAAGAACAAAGATTAAATTGTTAATGAAATGCAATGTAACACAATAATAATGCTAACCAAAATAAAATTTTAGAAATCTGAAAAATTAGTAAAAACAAAAAACAAAAATAAAAATGGGCGAAAGAAAGAATGCAGGAGCGAAAACTACACACAGAATTTGGCAGAAAAGTAAACAATGCCATGGAAGCATGCAAAATGGTAAATCTTGTTGCAACCAAAAGTGGTCTGACAACAACAGTCAACAGTCTTTCAATCAGCAAAAGCTAGAATTCAAAACCAAAATGAAATTTTATAGCGTAAGGGGGTGAGACGCTGTGCTGAAGCGTACTCTTCTAACCCATGCTAGCATGGAAAATAGCAGACGTAAAAACGATAATTTGTTTTCAAAACCACTAAGACTAACACCAGACGTGTTTGTGTGTGTATATATATATACATATATGAGTGTACATGCACACCAGCCTGCACAGAGACAAAAGCTCTCTCTCACACACAACAGGCAGTCCACAACATACCTTGGACTATTAGTGCCACATTCTCTGACCACTAGACACACTTTAGTTATCAACCTTATACACACTATTACAACGCAGAAATTTCAGGTGTACAGAATAAGTGGATACTATTATATATGGCCTTATATAAAGGTTCCTAGACTGAGCAATTAGTTCAGGTACTATGAAAAGCTTAAATGAACAACAAATGTACACACAATCCAGCAAAGTATATTCTTTGACTTCGGCCTGTCTTGTACTTCTATATTAAAAAATAAATAAAATCAAATCAAATAATAATTGCTTCCATATGAATTAATGATCTTAAAATCTGATGTTATATATATATAAGATCATTAATCTGTTGAGAAGGAGAATAAATTCACGAAGGTAGCGTAGCATCAACTGCAATAAAGTTGCCATTAAGAATATTTGATGATGGAAGTTCCGATTTCATTCTATTTTGTTTTTGTTTTTTTTTTTTTGGGACAAGGTTTACTCACTCATCTGCTGGGTCATCTGTTTTTACATCACCAGTCGTTGGTTTCTTTTCACTGTCATAGAAAGAAATATTTCGCATTACAAACAAAACATTGGAAAAAGTGGCAGGAACAAAGATCTAGTACAAACAAATATGGAAGCAGAAAAAAAAAAAAAAAATTAATAATTCATGCCTACCGAGATAATTGTCAAGGATGTAAAGGAAATTGGATGTTGAACAATTGATTCCAGCTTTTTGATGTATAAGAATTGGTAATTAGTAAAAGATAGAAGTAACACAATAGAAGTGACCACATATATAAAAAAACATGTATATTATAGAGAAAGAGTTGCAGTAATTTAAACTACTGCAGAGATTAAGAAATTGTATTAACTATATATTAGCTAAGAGAACATTGTACCTTTTTAGTAACTATACTGAAAATACTCATATCCATGACAACACTGCAGTGGTTAATGGACTAACAACATCACTACTGTTGTAGGTAAACTGTATTAGCCATACGTATAGATGTAACAATACTGCAGAGGTAGGTGAATTGTATTGACCATATACAGAACTCATTCTTCACCTGAGGCTTCTGATTTTACTGTAGCAGTCTTTGTGCTGCTTTTCCACAATCATGAGAAATAACTATTTCTATTTTACAATCAAGAAAAGATTTCAAAAGCAAAACTTATGAAAGTTGAATAATTGAGCCCAGTTTTTGATGCCTAAGAGTAGGTCACTTTGGAAAGATAGAGCTAAGACAGAAATCATGGAATAACCAAATATATACAATATAGACACAGTTCTTTAAAAATTAGATTAGTAAAGCATGGTTGACTAAAGAGGAAACTATAGTAAAATTCTCCCCCATTCCCAATCAAAGAAAAAAAAATGTACAACTAAACCACTAAGACAATATCTCTACATTGTTACATTGTATGAAAGTGACTTTAGAAATTGGCACTAAAAGTAAGAATAGTGGAGAAAAATAGTAGTTGATAAAGTAACTTTATGTAAAAAGTCACACACTGCAGAGAAGGGTTGCAATGGAATGACCAGAAAAATATGAGAGAACAGCATTAGAATGAGTGGTATAAAAAGAAGAGACACAACATTGACCATAGAAGTTACCGACAACACTGAAGTGGTATAGAAACTGTACTGACCACATAGAGAACCTACGATAACATCACTGCAATGGTAGGTGAACTGCATCGAGCATATACAGATGCAGAACTACCACAACACTGCAGTGATAGGGAAAACTGTATGGGACCATACATGGCACTTACTCTTCTTCTGGGGCGTCTGATTTTACACCATCAGCGTTGGGTTTCTTTTCACTGTTATAGAAAGAAATATTTTCTATTTTATAAACAAAGCATTCATTTCAAATGTAAACAACAAAGATCTATCACAAACAAACATGGAAACATTCACTTTTTAGATTTTGTTTTTTTTTTCTCAATACATACACATACATAACATGTCTTTCAATATATCTGCTGAGTTTGTAAAGAAATGACAGCTGAATGAACAATTGATTCTAGCTTTTGATATAATTAAGGTCATTAGTGAAAAGAAAAAAAAAGAAAAAGATAGAAATGATGAGAAACACAATCGATATAACCTAATCAATGCAAAAAAAAAAAAAAAAGATGAGTTTTTTTAAATTCTAATAAAGAAAGACAACTATGACTATATAGAAAAAATTAACCCTTCCTCCATTAAAAAAAAAAAAATAATAAAATAAAGCAGTGAAATAAGACAATAATCTGTTTGGATAAATGACTTAAGAAAATGATGTTCAAAAGGTAGAACTGTAGAGAAAAGCATTGAACGATAAAATGACTTCAAAGCCAAACACTACGGAGAAGGGTTGTGATGAAATGACCAGAAATTTGGGACAGCAGCATTGGAATGGTTTATGTAGGAGTGAGAAATATGGAGCTACTACTTTTCTACAGTGGAAGGTGAACTGTTCTGATCACACATGTGACTACGACAACATTACAATGACAGGTGAGCTGTAGTGATTATAAATGTAACTATGACAACTAAATTCACCATATACGGAATGATGAAAACAACACCGTATTCGTCGAAAATACTATACAATTTCATACATGGGAACTGTATAGATCACACTGCAGTGGTTGGTGGGGACTCCACTGACCATATATACAACTAGGACAACACTGCAGTAATAGGGAAACTGTATGGGACCATACATGGCACTTACTCTTCTTCTGGGGCATCTGATTTTACAGCATCAGTCTTTGGTTTCTTTTCACTGTCATAGAAAGAAATATTTTCTATTTTATAAATGAAACATTTCACATGAAAACTTTGGAATGGTGGGAACAACAAAGATCTATTACAGACACAGAAACATTAATCTTTTTCCAGTACATACACGTACACACACACACGTCTTGTGACATATCTGACAAGCATATAAAGAACTGGAAGTTCAACAATTTTTGTTGGTCTCATTAATTACAAGAGAGAGAGAGAGACAATACACATGACAGAAATGACCAAATATATACAAGAATATATATATATTTTTATTGTCTGCATATTACTAATAATAATAATAATAATAATAAGGCCCCGATGAGATGTGGTATCCCATATTTTATAATATTTTATAATATGTATGAATTGTTCTGGATATTGCATCGAAATGTTCATAGGTCATTTTCATTATTATTATTATAATAAAGTATTTTCAATGGATCAGTTTTGAGCTCTATTTAAAGTCGATATATATATATATATATATATACAGTTGTTTAAATCACTATAAAGGAGTTGCAGGAGATAGGTATTAACCATACACAGAACAATGACAACAATGTATTGATTGGGTGGGGAACTTTACTGATTGATTGTACATAAAATCACACAACACAAAAGTGACCCACAGAAATGAATATATTCAACTCTATAAAATCACTTCCAACAACACATAACAGAAATATTTATACAAATAACACCATTACTCAAGCAGGTTTCGAACTCAAGTCTCTGAAAATTAAGAGTCCATCACACCAATCTGAAAGACCAAGTTTCATTACTGTCTCATTTCACTATGTTTGGTCACAGGAACAAATGATCTTTTTAGAAAAATAGAAAATCCAAATGGAGATATGTAAACATATTACACATCAAAATTAATATTTTGCTTCTATTTTTTCTACATAATCATTTCTCTCTTCATTTTTTGGTAGAATGTATTTATGTATCCTTTCTTAAATTTAGCATATACGTATATATAGACTAATGTCGAAAATCTTACAAAATAAATTTAAATATTCATGTCAGATGTTAGCGTAAATAAATGATGGACCACAAATGAGTAGGTTATAAAGGATCAGCTGCAGAAGGGGAGACTGCACTTGCATGGACATATTGGTACATGATCCACATTATCCAATGATTGGAAAGGAATGGAGGACGACAATTGAATAAAAAAAAGACGTACAATCCAAGTAGGGGAATCCTAGAGATGAGGAAGACCAAAGAAGAGATGGGAGGAAGTGATGATGTCTGTTCTCAGAATGCTTAACCCAAGAAAAGAGGTGACAGAAGACTGCAAATAGTAGCAAGATGGTCTTCTGGAGATGACCCATCAAATCCATACAAGAATGGAATAGCAAAGAATAACAATCAGAAGCTGATCGGCTGAGATAGTTTACAGCTCTTGCATTCATTGTTTTCCATGTTCTGGCATAAAAAAACAAAAAAAACAGAGACTCCACTTGAACCAAAATGTTATGGTTTTATTCTAAACACAAGGTCTAACCACAATGAAAAGTACACCAAGAATGGATTTAAGAGATGCTATTACTAGGAACATTGTAAAAGTGAAGTCCAAAGAGAAGCAGTTTTCAGTGTCTGCAACAGAATTGATAATGACATAAAATTATAGGTCATTAAATGATGAGAGACTTACATCTGAGAGCTCTTAGACCAGCATCATTCTTTTCATTAAAACTAATAACATTTTGATACAGAGCAAGACAAAACTACTTGAGAAGAGTTTTAACATTTTAGATTACTCTGTGGTGTGACTGGCCCTCGTGCCGGTGGCACGTAAAAGCACTCACTACACTCTTGGAGTGGTTGGCGTTAGGAAGGGCATCCAGCTGTAGAAACTCTGCCAGATCAGATTGGAGCCTGATGCAGCCTTCTGGCTTGCCAGTCCTTAGCCAAATCATCCAACCCATGCTAGCATGCAAAGTGGACGTTAAACGATGATGATGATGACGATGATTGTTTTGAATTAATCATGCATTATCTTGTAGCTTTGACATTTCGATGATGGGATTGTTTAGTTTTAAAATGACATTGAAGGGTAGGTGTGAGAGGCCAGATCTGGCTGGTTTAAATACTAAAGGGTTAAGTGAATTTAAAGGAAATATTTTAAAAACCAAGTACCCTTGCTTACACAAATCACTCAACCATGAATGTTATTTTTTTTTTTCCAGAAGACTGGATAAAACAACATTCCTCAGCAAAAAAATGTAGATGTAAAAGATAACAATAAGAATGGAACCAAGATTAAAAGACATTTCAGTTGGTATTCAAATTTACTTTCCTTGAAAATCAGCAAAACTTCTTCATTGTATCAAAAAATCTTAATTTCAACCTCAGAGGCTCATTAAGCATTTCGTCTCACTGTCTGAACAGCACAGCAGGTTTGTCTTAACATGTATTTAACGAGAGGAAAAAAAAAAAAAAAAAAAATGCAAGATTGGGTTTGAGTTCATTTTCTTCAGGTCTTTAGACAAAAGCTGACCATTCAGTCACTGCAAGTGGACTGCACATAAACATTTTAATTTTGTATTTGGTTGAATTATATTTTTTTTTCACCCAAAATGGAAGAGATTTCATGCTTTATCAAAAGCCTAGGCAACATGCATGCATTCAAAAGTTAATAGCTATAAAACAACAAATTAACTACTAATAGCAAGGACAATCTTGTTTTTAACTTAGCACAAGGCTGCCACACATTTTCGTGGGATAGAAATACTTGACCGATACTTTATTTTAACTGACCCTAGAAGAATGACAGGCAATGTCGACTTTGGCAGGATTTGAACTCAAAACATAAAGGAGCTAAATTAATTACTGCATGGCATTTTGTCAGGAGGAAACAGACTTGACTGCCAGGCAATTCCTAAAGATTGTACAGTGGTTCGGAGCTATGTTTGAAACAATCAGAAACTGAATGTGGTGAATTGTTCTATGAATACACTAAAATATCCCCCGACATGAATAATAATAAAAATGACAACTAAAATTTAAAAAAAAAACAAAACAAAATATGCAATTCCTAAGTATTTTTCTGTGGAGGAATCTAGCTTTTACCAGAAAAGTAATAAATACACACAATTCACAATTTTGTTTCTTTCAACCCCGACTTGCAACAAACCAAATAACAATTATCAAATATAAAAACAAAATTTTCGTTGAAAAACACTTGAAAAGAGACCCCCCTACCCCCTTCAGCAAGGCTGAAAATTTAAGATAGTCAATAAGAAAAGTCTAATGCATAAAAAAAAATAATAACAAAAAATTGAACTATTCAAAGCATGTTAGCTACAGGATTCTTAACTGCTGGGCTAATATATTTTCATTTTAAATAAATTGTATGATTATCTGCCCAAACAAGTTGGCTAGCCTATTAATGCTCTAACTACTTCAGTAACAAGACAACAGAAGAAAAGCTTCTATGAGGTTATTCAACCTACTAAAGTTAGCAGCCAAATTTCCTTCAAATTATCTCCTACTATATTCGCAAATTAAGAATAGAGAGAAAAAGAGAGGATGGTTATAGCTGGAATACCAATGATCGTAGGCTTGCCTGTTCAGTGCCGACTTGGGCTAAACAATGTTTAGTTCATTTGAACAAATTATCTGATGTGGTTCCAAAGCCAACTCTAGGACTTTATGCAGTTCGCTGCCTTATAGATCAGACAGTCTTGTCAGATGGAGATGAAGAAACTGCATTGATATCAGGCTGCAAGCAGCAAAGTAAATACTAGTTTCACTGCAAGCAAACGTCCATCCAGATGAGAAAGTGATGAACACAGCCAAGATATACATAAATACATATTAAGTGCACACAAGTATCTTAAAAACGGATACATGGTGGAGGTCATGCTTCTGTCCAGGTGGATAACTTTTCTGGTACCCGTGACCCAATAAAATGTACCCGGTCAACAATGTGAAGTGGTTGGCATTAGGAAGGATCTCCAGCCATTAAAAAACCATGACATAGACCCCGGCAGGGATTGGAAATGTTGTCAAGTTATTCAGGTAATGAAAGACTTTGAAAAATGGCAAGATGTTGTGTTGGAACAGACACATTCAATCCAAACCAACATGGAAAAAAAATCAGATATACACATTCATACTTTTATATATAGACACCAAGTATTTGATTAAACTCACGACTGTACAATTCATTAACTATATTTTTTCTTTTTGCCACCTAAATTCTTCATCTTTTCAATCCTAGAACAATCCAGTCTTTGATCATGTTCCTGCTGCCATGTTTAATGGAAATATCATTGGAGATAGTTTTGGCTCATGTTTTCCACAATAGTCTACGAATGATGACAAAAGAGCAAACAAAATGAAAGAGAGAAGCTCTTAGATAGTAAACATGCTAGCATGAGGAGGAGGCTGTCTCAAACGTTTTAATGGATCTTCGACATCTATCCCCACCCATCACATTTTCCAGAACAAAGACGCAACTCATACTTCACATGCTTAGAGAACTACCAAGTTACAGTTGTAACTGAAAGCCCAACATTCTTTATGCTTGCTTATGCCTTTGACTTATCGATTTACACAAAATGTTCACAACTTGAAAACATAAATGGGGGAAAAAAAACAATAAAAATCAGTAATACACTACAGCTGAACACATCACAATTGTTCACTAGTAACTGCAACCTTTAATTTATTGGCAAGATAAATCATTAAAATTCACATTAACCAAACTTAACTGAAATCACCCAACAAGTAGTAGTAAAACGTTAGTAAATACACAAAAAAAAAAAAAAAACACACGCACACAAATGTATTAAAGTAAAATCGAAACTTACTCTCCGATGGCAACCAGCTTGCTTTTCTCGTCATTTTTCTTCAGCCGTGGACGGCCAGGTTTCATTTTAAGGGGACTCGATGGGCCTTTTCCACCTTGGCCACCAGTTGACATAAAGTGAGCAAAAAGCTCGGTTTGTTTCAGCAAGAAATCGAACCGGTTACTCCTGTCGGCTTGCTGAAACAAACATTGTAACAAAACTGCAGGTTAAAAAAACATCCAGTCAACTTAGCTCAGAAGTAACAGTTTCTATTCAACCCACACAGACTACAGAGAAAGTTTACGAAGATAGATCAACTTTTTTGAAAACTGTAAGATCTTTATAATGTGTAAAGAAAAAAAGAAATATTAAATATTCTGTACATCTTACTTTTCACTCTGATTTAGAATTTAAATTTCCTATTAACTTAATCTAGAGGGGAGTCTCCCCTATGATAGCTGACCACCAGGGGTATACCACAATATTCCTATCAACTTTCTTAGACCTGGGCCACTCTGTATTCAACTTTACCCTCCAATCGGGCTCCTGAACAAAAATAAATAATTGCATACACAATTCAAGAGTAACAATTACATGCAAACTAATGGACAGAATCATAAAGGAAGAAAAAAAGGTGAGAGAGAGAGAGAGAGAGTCGACAACATAGGCCTATCTCAACTACTGCATTTGTTCACCCAAACTGCAACTTCACTCGTCACTTTGAAGAAGAATTATCACCAATAATTTCCACAACAGTAAAAAGTCTAGGCCTTGCTTCTCTACCAGACAAAGTATATCGTGGAGAATGATGCAGTCCTTGGAGCATCTTGCTCCTGTCAGACCTTCCAGCTCATGCCAATATGGAACGAGGATGTTAAATGATACCCCCATCATCGTAATATACATTTTTCCATGCTTGCATGGGTCTGACGGAATTTGTCGAGGCAGATTTTCTATGGCTGGATGCTATCCTGTAGCCACCACTCACCTGTTTCTAAGCAAGGCAATATTTCCGCATGGCCACATGTTTTCACAGAAGATTGGCAATGGCACTGACAACAACACTCGCATGCAACTACCCATGCTATATCAAGACATGGAGACACACACATGTAGTTTCCTTTTACCAAATCCACTCACAAGGCTCTAATAGGCCAGGGGCCATAGCAGAAGACACTGGCCCTGGGTGCTGCAGTTGGACTGAATCCAAAACCTTGTGGTTGATGCTTGCACCTAAAATCACGACACATTGAGAATCCTGCTTGGACACACACACACATACTTTGGCAAGAAATTTGCCTTGGTATTGCCAGACAAAAGTACCCTGATAGTAACACAACTGGAAATGGCAGTTAATCAAATGAATGGATAATAGAAAGACCTCTAACGATGGTTCACAAAATGTTAAATGAAAGTAAACAAAACAACAACATGAAATTAAAATGACCACGTACAATGTGTTCTTCGTAAGCTTCAGCATCTTGTCCATTCTTCTTGGGTGGCTGCTTGAGTAAGAGTGCTTTCACTGGTTTAACACCATCTGCCAGATATTCCGGATCAGATTCATTCTCATCATCATCGTCACCTTGCTCTTCTGCTTCGTCCTCTTCCTCTTCTTCATCATCTTCCTCTTCAGCAGGTGCTTCTTCTTCCTCTTCCTCCTCTGCTTCACTGTCTTCTGCTTCAGCTTCTACATCCTGTCAATGAAAAAAAAAAAAAAAAATGAAAAGCTGATTCAACATTAGTTTGTAAAGGGAGGAGAAACTAAACAAGGGTGGTTATGTGGTAAGAAGTTTGCTTCCCAACCACACGATTCCAGATTCAGTCCCACAGCAAGGTACCTTGGATGGGGGTCTTCTACGATAGCCTTGCGAGTTAATTTGGTAGACGGAAATTGAATGAAGACCGTTGTGTGTTTGTGTTTGCCCCCCCCCCCCCCCCACAACAAAAAGCTTGACAACTGGTGTTGGTGTGTTTAGTCCCTCGCAACTTAGCGGTTCGGCAGTGACTGATTATAAGAACCGAGCTATATATAACGAAGTTTCCTTTTAAACTTTACATAAGAAGTGCACCATGATGTCAAACTCATTGAGAACCGCTATTAAAAACACACACATTGTATGTGTCTGCATAGGTAAGGTAGAGGAAATGCAGAAAGTCTAATTGAAACCGGTTTTTATATATATAAAAAAAGAAGGCCCGAATACATTGAAGCAATGCCGACAGCAAAAAAGAAAGGAAAGAACGTAGACTGACAAAGGGATAAAAAATGCTGACACGGTGTCCTCGACAACTGAAGCAGCTTAATGCGAAGCTAGTGAGCTATCTCACATTTTCTTCTTTTCTGCAATAGACGGGCAGCTTTGTGTCTGGGTACAAACTTTTTATAAAGAAGTTAAGCGGTGAGCTGGCAGAATCGTTAGCATACCAGGTAAAATGCTTAGAGGCAATTCATCGAACTTTTACATTCTGTGTTCAAATTCCGCCGAGATCGACTTTCTTTTTCGCTTAAAAATTGCTGGCCTTCAGCAAAAAAAAAAAAAAATTTGAGCATCGAACCGATGAATTCAACTCTAGCCGAGGCCAATCGTCCATCCTTCGAACTGTGTCCACCTTAAACCTTTAAAATGCACTATAGATGTGGATATAATTGCAATAGAATAGTGCACCCTATCCTCAAAAGACAGTTTAAAAAAAAAAAGCAAAGAAAACAGTCTAAAACACGGGTTTGTTAGATAGAGGGGGGGAAAGTTTTAAGACAGATTGCATTTAACGATGTGCTTATCAAAGATTATTGGGTGGACTTTGGGATTAGACATCGAAGTATGTATGTGTATATATATATATATATATATATATATATATGTGTGTGTGTGTGTGTGCACAGAAAAAGCTGTATTAGTGATAATATTTCATGTGTTTATAGTTGACAACACGTGCTGTCTCATGCACACGGAAACTGGCGAACGAATCTTGACAAGGCGATGACACATCTGAGACTAAAAACGATTGAATGCCGGAGTAGGCAAAGTAAACTGTAAAAGAACGAAATGGAAAATTCCGAAGTATTTCGTCCTTTGACAAATCCACTTCCCAATCATTATCATTTAATGTCCCACTCTTGACCTTATTTCTTTTTAATGACAAGGTATTTAATCTTTTGTATTGTAAGCCTGTTATATCAAATATTATTCATTTCAGATTATATCTCATAGGGTCTGAACTCAAAAAATGTAGAGACGAAAATAAAAGCATTTTTATTTAATCCGGTATCCTACAGTTTCGACGAAGTCTCCTTACTGATCCTTATTACTACTATCTAACAACACGGATTTCTCGTCCTGTCGGAAACAGTAGCCAAATCTCCCTCAAGTCACACGCCTAAATAGGAAAAAAAAAACGTGGTGGTCACGGCTCGAGTGTTTTTAGGTACTCATGATCATGAGTACCATCGGGGTGCTGGCACTCATGAAGAAGAGTGGACCCGCGTCTTCTTCATGAGTACCGTGTCCGTGTTTTTTAACCATAGATCTGTTAGATCAGAGCTGACTCGAGGCTAAATAACAGGTAAACCGCAGATCATTTCCATAGAATATTTTAAAGTTTAGTTTGAAAGGAGAGCGGCGGCGCGCGCTACCTTTAGCGGTACAAGTGAACTGGGTTTAAGAGGTCACCAAGTGATTAAAAACTTCTACCAAATTAACACTTAAAGATAATATTAGACAAGAAAGAGCTTGTCTGTCTTTACATTCTGAATTCAAATTCTGCCGAGGTCGACTTTGCTTTTCATCCTTTCGGGGTCGATAAATTAAGTACCAGTTGCATACTGGGTCGATCTAATCGACTGCCCCCCACCTCACCAAATATTTCGGGCCTCGTGTCTTGAGTAGAAAAGAATATTAGACAAGAAAACGTCAAATGTACAGAGGTATATATGTGTGTAGGGGAAGCTAGATTGTGTGGCGTTGATGCTTTTCCGAGGAATTATTAACCAAATTCAGGAGGAATGGTACCGTTTATTCGAAAAGAAAACAGCAGCATGTCAGTTACTCTATTAAAATAATTACCATTAATAGTTAGATGTTTTCTAGCGCGTAAGGAAATTATAGCATCTATTTATAAATTGCTAGTATTTATTTTAGGAAATCCGAAAGGGCAGACTAAAATCTTGAGAGGAACAATTAGAAATGGAATTTTTATAAACACAAATTAATGAGTGAACGCGGGAGCCTCTATGCGGTCATCGGTCTGTTAGAAATAGCAGCTAAGCTTCGCTTAAATTACTTCCGGAACACATTGGATAATATCGTCCTAGGTACATAATACACGAGAGAAGATCGGGATAAGCCGTGTCTAGAATAAGATTATTAAAAAAAAAATCCAGTTAAGAAGAAGGATAATTGCGTCCGCGAGACAAAAAAGAAATGATTTGCAGTAATGTAGCTCCCAGGACAACTTTGCCTTTCACTGATTTTAATAAGGAGCAGGGAGGACTGGATCCTCTCCCATAATTTGTGAGCTTGTCTCTGTTAGAATAGAAATCTTTCAGGCATTTAATTAGTTCAAAACTAGCCGCAATACGAAGAACTGGAAGAGTCAGTTGCTAATCGATAATAAGCCTTTCCTAATAAATCCGTAATTCTTGCCTTTGTTATAAATCATTAGTATCGAAAGATCGCCTAATTATCTATATGGTATTAAACATCTATCACTTATGTGATAAAAAAATAAATTATATATAGATATTAGTATGTATAAACAAACCATTTTAGATTTTCTAATCGAGTAGAAAATTACAAAAATCAAACGAAATAATAACAAAGGAAGTAGGAGGTAAAGTTTCTTATAAATGAAAGATGTGGGGGAAGCGGCGGTGATGATGATAATGATGAGGGAGGGGTGATGGCGGTAATGATGATTCATATTTTGGATACCAGGATTATTAAGTAATCAAAAATAAGAACCAAAAAGAAATACTAATAATGTTGCCTTTATTAACCACTTTTGAGATATAAACGTCGGCAATTGTTTTTTTTGCAGTCGCATTATTACGATGTCTGAATAAGTCCATGCTTTTTTCTTAATAAAGATACGTATAAAAAGATGGTGAATAGGGGATACAAACTTATATATATATATAGATTACACATTCTTTGGTAATATATGTGTGTATACCTATCTATCTATATACGTATTTATCTATGTGTATGTATATATAAATATATTTATGTGTGTGTGTGTGTGTGTGTGTGTATATATATATATTTATATGTATGTGTGTATATATATATATATACAGTACCTAAATATATTTATCTTTGTGTATGTATATATAAATATATTTGTGTGTGTGTATATTTATGTCTGTGTATATATATATATATACAGTACCTAAGTATATTCATCTATGTGTATGTAAATATAAATATATCTGTGTGTGTATGTATATATATATATATATTTATATGTATGTGTATATAAATATATACACACACACACGCCATTTTCCTTAAATCAGAGAAATACAACACATGGCGACAAGAATAAACCAAAAAATAACGAAAAACAAAATCAAATGAATAAATATATCAAAAACAGCGAGACCCCTTTTTATAGATTAAAAACCCAACTCACATCTTCGCCTTCTTCCATATTCTCCTCCTGGGGTATATTCTCCTGATCCGATTCCGACATGATTCCTGGAAGTTTAAAGCCAAAATATACGAAGGATCCTTTGTTAAAGACAACGCAGACTTTTTCCTTTTACGTCTTCCTTTTTTTTCCCGTGTTCTACGAAGTCTTTTGTCCTTGCCTGTCTTCTCAAATACCTTCTCTTTCGGCTCGATCTTTTCCCCCGTTGTCTCTGATGCTTTTCTTTCCACCGCGGTTGGCGGGTAATTTTGTTGATGCCGACTTCTGCCGACGACGACGAGAAGTTGCTTGTATATTGCTTGTTTATTGTTTTTTATTTAACTTTAAGAATTATTTTTTAATTATAACCAAATACATAAATGTTTATTAAGCAAACAAAAAGAAATTTAATAAAATGAATTTAAAATAATCATTAATAACCATTGTAAGTATCAAAGAAAAAAGCTAACGTCTCAACGAGACTTTATCTTTTAATTTCCGCACCACATCTTTAGTTTTTAAAATCGTCCCTAGGTGTCGCTCGGTCAATAATAAATAAATAAATGAAAAGTAAGGACGTTAACTGTTGACTAATAAAAGAAGAGTTGATGTCCTTGAATTAGATATTCTGTTACTGGACTGCGCCTATGCTTGGGCACACCCTTGAAGGTTTTAACTGAATGAATCATCCCAAATACTTATTTCCTTGCTCCTAAGCCTGGTGGGACTGAATCCGAAACCATGTGGTTCTGCCGACGACGAGAAGTTGCTTGTATTGTTTGTTTATTGTTTTTTTCCACTTTAAAAATTATTTTTAATTATAATAAAACATTTAAATGTTTATTAAGCAGATAAAAAGAAATTTAATAAAATAAATTTAGAATAATCATTAATTTGTAAGTATCAAAATCAAGCTAACGACTCAACGAGACTTTATCTTTTAATTTCCGCAAATGAATGAAAAGCAAGAACATTAACTGTTGACTAATAAAAGAAGAGTTGATGTTCTTGAATCAGACCCCGCTACTGATATTCAGTTACTGGACTGCGCCCATACTCGGGCACCCCTTGAAGGTTTTTATTGAATGAATCACCCCAAATACTTATTTCCTTGCCTCTAAGCCTGGTGGGACTGAATCCGGAACCATGTGGTTGTCACAATGACTCAATTGCGTTCCTAATGTCGCAAGGTGGGTGCGGGCCACTCCCTCAGAGCGGTTGACACCAGATGTATATCGTTTCATATATATCACCTCTTTGATGATATATAAAATGCAAACCTAATCCGTTAAATAAATCTCATGTAACTTAAATGTTCTTTTTGTTTTGTTTTGTTTTGTTTTTATAGGCGCAGGAGTGGCTGTGTGGTAAGTAGCTTGCCTACCAACCACATGGTCCCGGGTTCAGTCCCACTGCGTAGCACTTTGGGCAAATGTCTTCTACTATAGTCTCGGGCCGACCAAAGCCTTGTGAGTGGATTTGGTAGACGGAAATCTAATTATAAAAGATTTTTTCAACATCGATTGGCTCGATAGGTCTATCCAAGAAAAAATAGGAATCAAAGGGTATCATAAGTTAAAAAAAGAAAAAAGGTTGAAAAACACTGGTTTAATAGAATATTAAAATGTATAGTTTCTAAAGTTTAGATACTATGCATTTCAATATTCAATTATTCCCGTATTCTGTCTTACTTCGAATCATTCCTCTTATTCTGTCTTATCCCTGTGTTCTAGTATTCTGTTTTACCACAAATCATTCCTCGTATTCTATCTTATTCCTGTATTCCCGTATTCTATCATACCGCGAATTATTCCCCTTGTTTGTAAGTAACAATGCCGCGAATTCGAATTCCACAATGTTGGCCAAATGTTTATTTATCACACCATCATCAACAATAATAGACAGTTATTTAAGTGCGATGGGTGATGTGATGGAAGATCTGGACTCAGACCGCTCTTTAGCACGAAGATGACCATAAGGTTTCTATTTTGGTCGTTAAGAAGAGAGCTGAAAACTTCAAAACTCCAAGGTACGTACGAACATTTTTATGATGTTTTGAAATGCATCTTATAATACTTGTGAAACAATTGTTTTTCAACAGAAGATTAGCTCATACAGAAACGTAGAGATATCTTTCTCAACTGCGATAGTTATGGGAGAGGATCTTCATAGTTACCTGGTGATTTGAAATAACGGAAAAAGGTGTAATTTAAACGTTTTACCTGTACTATGTATCACATGATACACACAACATATTTCCTTGACAAACATATATCATAAATGATACACATTCTCAAGTGTTTTTCTGCCACTAACGTAACTTGGGACTTATGAAAGAAGGGCTAACTATTTATTTATTCCTTTTTAAATTTTAAACGAACTTCAATTATATTTACAAATTGTCATTAAAAAAAAAATTAACATTAAACATTTATTTACCGGGGTACTTTCATCAAATTCTTCCAACTCTTTCTGTTAAAACTATTGAAACCATTTGTTGGGAATTTTTTTTTAATCACAGCAACTGGCCGCACACCACAAGGTTTAACGGAACCTACTGAAGCAAGCCAGCATGCTCGCCGCACTACCACGGGCCATGGCGCTGGGAAAGCCAAGCGCCCTCACAGGCATCACCTGACACGGCAGTGAAGCGAGCTGCCAACGTTGACAAGAACTTCGCGGTCGGTGACCCAGTCCCTCCGAACGTCTCAAACGCCACAGGTTGGAAGTGATAGTTCACTGTTAGGTCCCGATACTTCAGAGTTTTCTTCCATTTGGCTACGGAATCAGTGACCCTTTCATTAACTTCCGCATCCAGGATGTGGGAGAGAGCAAAGGAGTCGCAGACTATGGCGTCCCAATGATTACGTCAGAATTTAATGTTGGAAAAAAAACAAAAAACGATAGAATAAGTACCAGGTTTTAAAAAAAAATAACAAGTACTGGAATCAGTTCGTTTGACTAAAATTCTTCAAGGCCTTGCCCCAGCATGGCCATAGTCTAATTACTGAAACAAGTAAAAAAAAAAAAAAATAAATAAAATTCAATGTTTATAAATGAAAATCTTTTTGCAAATTTATGGTCTTGTATCAGTTGTTAGAATCATTCTTACAGTGTTATATCTCATGTCAATCATGTGATATCCTACCTCTCACTGGGTAATATCTCATTTGCAATGTGTAAAATGTGACACTATGGTATATTCTTTCTTACAGATGTCATTTTATATAAAACCTCCTTCTGGAAATATTTCCCTGGAAAAGCTGGAGAAATTTTCTTTCAAACGCCTGGACTTTCTCATCCGAGTGCTGGGTGCTGGTGATGACTTCATGGCTTTGACTGATCTTGTCAAAGACTTGAGCCTAGTAGTTGACTCTGATTGCTTCATTGAAGGGACTAAGAAGGATCAAGTATCCCATTTTATTCTTAGGTAAGAATCTTTGAATCCTTATACAATTTCCTCCTTTGTGACTCTAAGTGTATCAGACTGTCTGTCACATATGTGTGTGTGTGTACACCTGTGTGTATACCTGTATACACATGTACATGCATAATATATAAACGTAGAATGCACCTGTGCCAGTGACACGTAAAGTGCACCCATGACACTCTTGGAGTGGTTGGCATTAGGAAGGGCATCCAACCATAGAAACCAAGCCAAATCAGAGTGGAGTGGTGCCTGGTGCAGCCCTCCGGCTTGCCAGTTCCAGTCAAACCGTCTGATCCATTCCAGCATGGAAAGCAGATGCTAAATGATGAAGATGATGATTGATATATATATATATATATATCAGGAAGACCTGGGCTGAGGTGGTGAGGCAAGACCTTCGTACATTGGGCCTCACCGAGGCGATGACTACGGACCGAGACCTTTGGAAATGGGCTGTGCGTGAGAAGACCCGGCAAGCCAAGTAAGATCGTTGCCAGTGCCCCTGGACTGGTTCTTGTGCGGGTGGCACATGAGATGCACCATTTTGAGCGTGGCCGTTGCCAGTACCGCCTGACTGGCTCCTGTAGGATTTTCGAGCGAGATCGTTGCCAGTGCCCCTGGACTGGCTTGTGCGGGTGGCACATAAAAGACACCATTTCGAGCGTGGCCGTTTTCGTGCGGGTGACACGTAAAAGCACCCACTACACTCTCTGAGTGGTTGGCGTTAGGAAGGGCATCCAGCTGTAGAAACTCTGCCAAATCAGACTGGAGCCTGGTGTTGCCATCCGGTTTCACCAGTCCTCAGTCAAATCGTCCAACCCATGCTAGCATGGAAAGCGGACGTTAAACGATGATGATGATGATGATGATGATGATATATATATATATATATATATATATATAGACATACACAGACATTTCTGAAGTAAATAAGTGCCCCCTCATATATATCATCATCATCATCATTTAATGTTCACCTTCCATGGATGGGATATATATATACCGGAGTAAGCACATAAAATGTGCAACAAGGTGGAAAAAAGAGTACTCAAATACCAGAGGTAGAGTAATATGCTTTATTTAAAAGCAGCAGAAATATAACAAAAGACTGTTACTCTGAGTTTCACGTTCCCGTTCATCGGACAGTTTTGTGCACTCCACTGGTTATAACGAGTGTCCCTGTTGATCTGATCAATGGAATCGCCTGCTTGTATGCAAATAGCTGAGCACTGTACAGATACATGTACCCTTAATGCAGTTTTTAGGGAGATTCAGCATGACATAGAATGTGACAAGGCTGGCCCCTTTGTATAACAGGTACTACTTATTTTTACCAGGGCGCAACATCCAGCCAGGAATTGAACTCACGACATTATGACTGTGAGTCAAATACCCTAACCATCAAGCCACATAGCTATGCTGTCAAATACATTACTCCCACTTACTCCATTACTCTCTCTTTTACCTGTTTCAGTCATTTGACTGCGGCCATGCTGGGGCACCGCCTTTAGTCGAGCAAATCGACTCCAGGACTTATTCTTTGGAAGCCTAGTACTTATTCTATCGATCTCTTTTTGCCGAACCGCTAAGTTACGGGGACGTAAACACACCAGCATCGGTTGTCAAGCGATGCTGGTGGGGGACAAACACATACACAAACATGCATATATATATATATATATATATATATATATATACGACAGGCTTCTTTCAGTTTCCGTCTACCAAATCCACTCACAAGGCTTTGGTCGGCCCGAGGCTGTAGTAAAAGACACTTGCCCAAAGTGCCACGCAGTGGAAATGAACCCAGAACCATGTGGTTGGCAAGCAAGCTACTTACCACATTGTTTTGTAAATTCTCTCCCTCTTGCTCTCATTCTGATTGTGACCCCTCTGTTCTCTCTTTATACTTAGAATGGCTTTTTGTGAAGATGCTGAGCTCTGGAGATTATTCAAGAAAGCCGAGACAAGTCTTTTCAACTTTAGATTCCAATGCATGAAACCCGAAGAGATTTTTTGTTCTCTTAAACCAGTTTGGAAATCCGCAGCTACCATCTCAGAGAAAGAAGACATAAAGCAATTATCTTTCGAAGGTGTATTAAAAGTCTTTATGAACATTGCCGAGAGCTGTGGTGGCTTATGGGCCAGCGTCATTGACAAATACTACTCCGGATGTAAAACTGACTACTTTCGTATTCCTTTCATGTATGTCTTGAAGTTGGTGTCTGAAAGGAGAGTACGACTTGAACGAGGAGATGCTCTTGTTCCGTTCTGTCGACTGCACCATGTCATGACGGCACTCTTTGAGCTTATGTTGGAATCCAGTCGGCAGCAGTTTCAGAAGATTCAAATGGACCTCATCGATGAAAGAATTGAAAAACTGTTTGCTAATCTCCAGGTAAGAAGAGCATTTACAGGTTTTATCATTCACAGCTGTGATTGGTGGAGTATCCGTTGGCTGAGTGGGAAGCATGTCTGTCAAACTCCTGGCTGTAGATTGAACTAATTTGTAATTAGCAATCTTGACTTAGTCCACTTGGTTGTGTGTTGGCACTCCGTCACTTACGACGTCGAGGGTTCCAGTTGATCCGTTCAACGGAACAGCCTGCTCGTGAAATTAATGTGCAAGTGGCCGAGCACTCCATAGACACGTGTACCCTTAACGTAGTTCTCGGGGATATTCAGCGTGACAGTGTGACAAGGCTGACCCCTTGAATTACAGGCACAACAGAAACAGGAAGTAAGAGTGAGAGAAAGTTGTGGTGAAAGAGTACAGCAGGGTTCGCCACCATCCCCTGCCGGAGCCTCGTGGAGCTTTTAGGTGTTTTCGCTCAATAAACACTCACACCGCCCGGTCTGGGAATCGAAACTGCGATCCTATGACCGCGAGTCCGCTGCTCTAACCACTGGGCCATTGCGCCTCCACTCTCTTGGTTGTAAATAGATACCATCAAGTGGCACATGCAGCTTGAGACTATAAACATTAGAAATATTTATAATTAACATGTAGCATGTAAGCCTCCTCTCCCTCACAAATACTCCCCCCATTTAGTACTGGGTCCTATTTCCCTTTCCTTTCTCCTTGTTCTTTTTCTGTTTTGCATGTTACTTGACAACCTCACTAGTGCTGGTGGCATGAAAAAAAGCATCCAGTCCACACTGTGAAGTGGTTGGCATTTTGGAAAGGCATCAAGCTGTAAAAACCATGCCAAAAACTGACAATGGAGCTTGGTGCAGCCCTGTGACTCGCTTTCATCTCAAACCATCCAACCCATACCAGCACAGAAAGCAGATATTAAATGATGATAATGATGATGATGATGATGATGTGTCCCAATGTGTAATTTAATTATATGATTATTTATTTATTTATTTTTTTTTGTTATTTATTGTTTGTTTCTGTTTGTAGAAATATTTCCAGTTGAAATGTCTGCACTGTGAAAGCAGCAGAACTGCCAGTAGTTTGTCTCATGACATAATTGATGCCAAAGCGAAGTATTTCCCTCCCTGTATGTCGTACCTCCACACGGCGCTGCGGACCAAACACAGACTGAAGCACCACGATCGAGTAAGATGGTTTTGTCTTTTTTTTTATCTTTATCTTTTACTTGTTTTAGTCATTGCACTGTGGATATACTGGGGCACCAAGGGTCTTTTTTTTTGTCAATTTGTTTGACCCCAGTACTTATTATTTTTTTGGGGGTCAGGGTTCTTATTCTATCAATCTCTTTTACCAAACTGTTAAGTTACATGGATGTAAACAAACCAGCACAAGTTGTCAAGTGGTGTGTGGGGACAAACACAAACGCTCCCTCCCCACTACACACATATACACTTATATATATACATATACATATTTATAACTGTTCAACCCATGCCAGCATGTAAAACTACTGAGTTTTAGGAGCATAAACAAACCAACACCAGCTGCAAAGTGGTGGGTGGGGAAAAACACACTCACACGCACACACATGTATATATATTTATAACTGCTCAACTCATGCCCACATGTAAAATAGAAAGTTAAATGATGATGATGATGATGATATATATATGTGATCAAACAGACTCCTATGAGGCTGCTGTTGGTCTCCATCAGCAAGATTTGTATAATGTAGTAAAATCTATAAAGAGGAACGTTAAGAACACCATCAGAGTGTGATTGTTGCCAGGGCCACTGACTGGCTCCCGTACCGGTGGCACATAAAAAGCACCATTCGAGTGTGAGGTCGTTGCCAGTGCTGCTGGACTGGCTCCTGTGTAGGTGGCCCGTAAAAATACCATTTTGAGCGAGGCCGTTGCCAGTACCACCTGACTGGCCCTTGTGCCGGTGGCACGTAAAAGCACCCACTACACTCTTGGAGTGGTTGGTGTTAGGAAGGGCATCCAGCTGTAGAAACTCTGCCAGATCAGATTGGAGCTTGGTGCAGCCATCTGGCTCGCCAGTCCTTGGTCAAATCGTCCAACCCATGCCAGCATGGAAAGCGGACGTTAAATGATTATGATGATGATGATGATGATGATGAATACAGTGAAGTTGGCGTGAAAAGTGGAGGATCAGTTAATTATGGTTTTATTCAACATATTCCCTTCTCAGATTCGCACACTTATTCTAAGGGTCCTTCAATTTCTCTAAGCCCTGTAAAAGAACTTGGAAGATTGGACCTTCAACCAGCCCTTTCATGATAACCTTAAAGCCAGAAACTTTTCAGCACTCCACCCACCCATCCATCTATCCATCCATCCCTCCACCCATCCACCATCCATCTTTCTTTCTTTAAAAGCGGGAGTTAACAAGCCTGAAAAATTATATAATCTTATGAACAATTACTCATCTTGGACATTTAAGCCTTCAGCATTCAGAATATTCTGTCAAATTTATATTTATTTATTCACATTATTTTGAATTAATCATGCATTATCTCATAACTGTGAGATGTAATTGCTTATTTTGTAGACTGACATTGTAGGGTAGGTTTGAGAGGCCAAATCTGGCTGGTTTGACCAGAAAGCAGGTAGAATATTTGGGCCGGTTATGGCTGATTTAAATGCTAAAGGGGTGTAAAATGTTTTCAACCGTTTATATTTTGTCTTTTGTTTTCTTCAATAGATCCGTTACACGTTATTCTTAAAGGAAGCAGGACTGCCAGTTCACGAAGCAATTATGTTTTGGCGAAACGAGTACTCCCAGTCGTGTGCCGATGCTAAGACAGCAGGGAGTTGTAATCACACCTGGCACAAAGATGAGAAACGCTACGTGTATAACATTCGACATCTCTATGGCTTAGAAGGTTCACGAGTTAACTACAGAGCCCACACTTGTTCTCACATCCAGGTATTATTACATGCTTCAGTTGTTAGCAAATGTTTGGTCACTGCATCTGTCAAAACTTCCATGCCCCTGAAATTCACCAACTAACTTCCACTTGCGAAGACCTGTTGAGGCAAGTGAAATCGAAATTGAGTTAAATTTGACGACTGGCACCCATGCCAACGTCGTCTCCCTCATTGGACACGAAACTCAGCTTGCGAAGTCTTATTGGGGCAAGCGAAAGCGAAATTGTGATGGCATCTGTGCCTAGCGACGCCTTTCTGGCACTTTTGCCCGCAGCATATGTAAGGACTTTCGAGCGAGATCGTTGCCAGTGCCCCTGGACTGGCTCTTGTGCGGGTGGCACATAAAATACACCATTTTGAGTGTGGCTGTTGCCAGTACCGCCTGACTGGCCTTCGTACCGGTGGCACGTAAAAGCACCCATTACACTCTCTGAGTGGTTGGCGTTAAGAAGGGCATCCAGCTGTAGAAACTCTGCCAAATCAGATTGGAGCCTGGTGTAGCCATCTGGTTTCACCAGTCCTCAGTCAAATCGTCCAACCCATGCTAGCATGGAAGGCGGACGTTAAACGACGATGATGACGATGACGATGAGTACACCTGATGTCCACCTACCTGTTTTTTTTAATGACTCATTCAATGTTCACTTCCTGTGCTGTATTCTATGTACTGTTCATGCTTTTTTGGCTACTTTTTCTGATGAGTTTTAATGCACCTGAGCATTGTATACAATCAATTCGTTATTTTTATTATTAATGGTTTTGTGGTAAGAAGTTTACTTCCTGACCACATGGTTCAGGGTTCAATCCCAATGTGTTGCACCTTGGGTTAATGTCTTCTACTATAGCCTTGGGCTGACCAAAACCTTGTGAGTGGATTTGGTAGATGGAGACTGAAAGAAGCCTGTCATGTGTATATGTGTGTGTGTGTCTGTGTCTCTGTTTGTCCCCCACCAGCATGGCCATAGTCTAATAAGTGAAACGAGTAAAAGATAAAAGATAGCAAATGCAAAAGAAGAAAAAAAAAGTGAAGTATAAAAAGAAAGGAAAGAAGCAATAAAAATCAGAGCAAAATGTGAGAAGAATAAAGAGGGAGAAGGGCAAAGAAAAAGAAAAGGAGGGAAAGCAAGTAAAAAAAGAAAAAGAAAATAAAGGACTGTGAAAGATAATGATTTTTTTAATGTTTACACTACATGTTTACATTATATACTATATCGACTTGTATGCCAGAAAATACAGTATATAAAGAGCTTCTTTCATTTTCCATCTTCCAAATCCACTCACAAGACTTTGGTCACTCTGGGGTTATGGTAGAAGGTACTTGTTGAAGATGCTCCACAGTGGGACTGAACCTGGAACCATGTGGTTGGGAAGCGAACGTCTTAACCTACATAGAAAATTCATTATTTTACATCGAGCCCAGTTGTGATTGTCTTTTGTCTTTTATTTAATTTTAATTTTCTTCAGGTTGCTACTGATGGTTGCCCCTTTGTAAGTTTTGATGAACAAAATCTGAAGAAGTTCCTGAAAGAAACTCCTGCAGACATTCAGGAAGACATCAAGAAATTGGTTCAGAAGAAACTTTATTGTGATGCTTGCAGAAGATTCTTCACTGCCAAATTTGAAAGATCTACTCCTGAGGATTGTTCTATGGCACAAATGGAGAAACCTAAAGTGGAAAAAGTTGAAAACAGTGAAGAGAAATCTTTAAATTCTTGCAGAGAAAAGCATCTGGTTTTGAGTAAAACGACTGATTTTGATGGTGAGGAAGACGAAAAACAAATCAATGAAAGGCGCTTATGTGAAACTTTGAATCCTTTGTCAGAGGAACTAATTAATTCAAAATCATTATCATCAAATAGCTTATCACCACCCTCAAAAATTAGCAAGACTGTTTTAAATGATATCAATCAATCCCATACACAAATTAATCATTTGTCTTTGCGTTCTTCACATAATGATGGTGTAAACTTGGCAACAAGTTTGGCATCAGCTAAAAAACTAGAACTAAAAGACTGTAAATTAGAACCAACGACTTTCTGCCATGAACAAGGTTTATCACAAAATCAAAGATCTGATTTCACCAAACAACAGATGTCTTCAGATAAACAGATAGATCAAAGCAAAAATACAGGACATTGTTTTAATTTGAAACCAGTTCATTTTTATGAACTGTGTAAACATAATTTGGAAAAGACAGAATCAAAACCGAAACCAAATTAGAAGAATATTTTTATTTATTTATTGGCACCTTGGGCAAGTGTCTTCTACTATAGCCTCGGGCCGACCAAAGCCTTGTGAGTGGATTTGGTAGACGGAGACTGAAAGAAGCCTGACGTATATATGTATATATATATATGTATGTGTGTATATGTTGTGTGTCTGTGTTTGTCCCCCCCAACATCGCTTGACAACCGATGCTGGTGTGTTTAGGTCCCCGTAACTTAGCGGTTCGGCAAAAAGAGACCGATAGAATAAGTACTAGGCTTACAAAGAATAAGTCCTGGGGTCGATTTGATTCGACTAAAGGCGGTGCTCCAGCATGGCCGCAGTCAAATGACTGAAACAAGTAAAAGAAAAAAAGAAAAAATTGAGTAAATTAAAAGAAAATATATGAAATGAATTGTTTGATTGGAGAATCTTAGAGTTTGATGTGAGCCCCAGTGAAAATAACCACATAAGTTTGATCTTGTCTTGCTGAATGTAATGTACTGGAATGGATAAGTGTATTAACCCCTTTTTGATACTAACCCGTCCATGATCGTCCTGCTTGTATGATATAAACTTCCTATTTTAAAGTGATTTAAATTAAAAACTTCCTTCAAAATTTCATGTTAATTTATGTTCCAAACACCAGCTTGATAATGACTATCGACACTCATTGCAGCAGCCACCCTACTTTGCGGAGCTCATTTCTAAGATGGGTTGCAGTTACTTTGATTTTGCGGGGTAAATCGGTAACACGCGGAGGGCCAGTTATTTCGGTTAGTGTATGGAGTAAGGGAGATAACCAAAAATTCTTAACTATTTTTATTGATAAAATAAGCATCAGAGCTGCTTTGCCCACCCAGGGACGGCAGAAAAAAAAAAGCTTGAAGATATTGTAAACTCTTTTCCTGATGGCGACTAAAGCTATGACAATTGTTGGCGTCACAGATGTTTCTCTCCATAGCCTGTACACTTCATCTGAGGGGAACAACGAGAAGTGCACTAGATTTCTCGTCTGTTACAATTCAAGGGAAGTAATCGTCTGGAACGAAGGGAGGCAACTTTAAATCAGACGAGAATCAAAAGGCTAATCTGTGTGTCACTCGACTTGCTAAACATGACAGCTAAATATTCCTCAAATCTTACTCTTAAAAAAAAATAATATAAGCAATAAAACAAACAAAACACGCACACAATGTAACTCTTGTTGCATCTTGCCTAAAAATGAAATAAAAATGAAAAGACTGTATCCGAACAGGTGGCGCGTTTCTTTGATTAAAAGTCGATATGCTCTTAGCTAAGCTATGTTTAAACAAGTGTGGAGGCGCAATGGCCCAGTGGTTAGGACAGCGGACTCGCGCTCATAGGATCGAGGTTTCGATTCCCAGACCGGGCGTTGTGAGTGTTTATTGAGCGAAAACACCTACAAGCTCCACGAGGCTCCGGCAGGGGATGGTGGCGAACCCTGCTGTACTCTTCCACCACAACCTTCTCTCACTCTTACTTCCTGTTTCTGTTGTGCCTGTAATTCAAAGGGTCAGCCTTGTCACACTGTGTCACGCTGAATATCCCCGAGAACTACGTTAAGGGTACACGTGTCTGTGGAGTGCTCAGCCACTTGCACGTTCATTTCACGAGCAGGCTGTTCCGTTGATCGGAAGAAAAAAATATATATATATATAACATGGCTTTTATAGTCAGTCTCATACATAACAGAGTGATCTCCCTTGCAATGCAAAAGCTTAGTGAATTCCACTCACATTCGTTTCACACAATCCATCTCAAGCTAAATACCTACACAAGTGTGCCCCACACCGGCCTTTTTTCCTCATAATTTCCAGAAATTTGGATATGAAATTCACTACAAATACCCTTCAGGTCATGTAGAAAGTGTTGGAGAAGGTTAACATGCACAAGAACTATTAAGAGCAGACCGCAATATATATATATATATATATATATATATATATATATATATATATATATATATATATATAATGTACAGATCCGTGATAGAAAATTCAACAGAAAAAGTACTCCATCTGGTGAGAGATAAATATTATCTATTTAAAGGTCTCAATACATGTATTAAAGCGTTACTAATAGTTTCATATGTTGAGAAAACTCAAACATATTCTTCAGGCGCAAACCACATATCATTAACGGCAGTTTGCGCCTGAAGATGTTTGAGTTTTTTCAGCATATGAAACTATTAGTAACGCTTTAATACATGTATTATGAAATTTAAATAAATAAATGAATAATATATATATATATATATATAACTAATACATCCTTTTGTTGTTTACACCACCTGTCCTCGTCTGTTGTTTTTTTTCGTACATTCTCCTCTCTCTCTCTCTCTCTCTCTCTCTCTCTCTCTCTCTATATATATATATATATATATATATATATATATATATATATGATTTCTAACCTTAACCAAAGCTACAAATTTGAGGGGAGGAATATAGTCACGTTGATTCGCTCCGGTCTTTGAGTGGTACTCAGAAACGATGAAATGCAAAATCGACCTCCAAAGATTCGAACTCATAAAGGTGGCATGCAACAACAATCCGTACCGACATCACTAAACACTATTATTCGCCTCTCTGTTACAGCTGTCGTTAATTTAATTACAGTTAGAACAATTAATCACCAATGAAGGCTGGAGGGTGAACAGGATGGTTGGCTGGCTGGTTGGTTGGCAGGATGGTTGGCTGGCTGGCTGGTTGGCAGGATGGTTGGCCTGTTGGTCGGTTGGTTGAGCTGGCAGTTGAGTCGGCATCTTGCAGCAGTGCAGAGGTGTTTTAGCCTTAAAAAGTGATATTGTATTTGTAATTGTGGACTAACGAGGAGAGAGAGATAGGAAAAAGTTTGTGGTAACGAATCAAGCTGTGAGCAAGTTATACAGTGAGATAGATAGATAGATACAGATATATATATATATATAGAGAGAGAGATAAATAGATAGATAGGTATATAGATAGATAGATACATAGAGATGAGGAAGAGTTAGTGAGAAGAGAAAGAGAGGGAAGAGGGAGAGAGAAAGGATGAGAAAGTGTTAGTGGGAATGAGCCAACAAATAAACTAGAAAGAAAATTTAAGATAAAGGGATGGAGTGAACGGCAGAGGGAGAAAGAAAGAGATAGATAGATAGATAGAGAGAGAAATAGATAGAGAGATAGATAGAGAGTGAGTGAGTTAAAATGAAAGATGGCAGCCGATGAGCAACAACAAGCATAGAATAAATTAATGAGGGAGAAAGTGTGTAAAAAAAAATGGGATAATGTGATAAAGTAAGAAAGAGAAGTGATGAGAGAATAAGGGGAGGAACAACGAAAGAAAATAAGCTGAGAGATAGAGAGAGAGAGAGAGGGAGGGAGGGAGAGCGGGGAGAGTTATCGTCTGTTAGATTTTTAAGCTGTAAAACTACAACTGCTACTCTATGCATCTGTATTTTTTTCTCTGCATGTCTGCTTCAAAGATTCTTGCGAACTGTTCTTGAAGTGTTCTTAGAAAACTGCTCATACCACCATTAAACTGCTGTTATTGCTATTTAGCAGATCTGTGATCAAGGGATTCCGACTATGGAAATTCCGTCTGTTTTAGAACTGTGTGTTCAAGGCCTTTGAGATGCACCTGGAAAATGGCACTCTATGTTGTAAATCCGAATATGTTTTTAACAATTTTTATGGAAGATGAGCAGTTGTCTATGTGGCAAGTCTCATCTCTCTCTCTCTCTCTCTCTCTCTCTCTCTCTCTCTCTCTCTCTCTATCTCTCTCTTTCTCTCTCTCTCTCTCTTTCTCTCTCTCTCTCGCCATGTCATCCATATACACTTACATACGTACATACGTATGTGTGTGTGTATGTATGTATGTGTTTGTAATTGCATCTCAACTTGGCGTCGGTTTGTTTTCGTCCTCTGTAACTCAGAGGTTTTGGCAAAAAGAGACCGACAAAATAAGTACCCAACCTAAAAACGGCAAGAAAAAAAAAAAGCTCTAAGTTTGATTTAATCGACTAAATCTTTAAGGCAACGCCCCAGCATGACCTCGGTCTAATAACTGAGAAATAAAAGAATGTACTTATCCATCCATCCATATATCACGCACGCGCGAGAAGAAATTCGTTTGACCGTGTCACCGTCATTATCACCCTTCCATTCAGCCTCTTCCCTCAGGCTATTTCACCATGTTGAACCGTTAATCCTTACACTGTTTTCTTTCTCTCTCCGCTCTTTTTCATTCTCTCCATCGAAGAGCGTAGGCTCGAAACGTAAAAAGCTTTTCCATTCTTCTCGAGCGTTTAACTAATACACCTGCTTGTTGTTCCTAGACCTGTCTTCGTTTTCTCTTTTCTGTAAATTTGAGCTATATATATATATATATATATATATATATATATATAGGACGCGAGAGAATAATGTCTTGAGGTTGATGATGATATATCGATCTCAGGTGGAAGAAAGGTAAGGTTGATCGACCTTGGTGAGATTGAACTTAGAACGCAAAAGGATGCAACTATATACCTATATACATTTTTAACCGTCGTTCTGGGCACAAAACTATACATTTTGGAGAAGAGTAAAGTCTTTTGAATCTCGATTTACTGAATGTTTTCTAATTTATTGAACCAAGGCGGATGAAAAACAAAAACAAACCTCGGTAGGAACCAAAACGTTAACAAAAACAAAACGTAACAGGATAACTGCAATACAATATTTTGTTCAGCGCTTTTCAGATTCTGCCATCCGTCACCGTGAAACGTTTGAATAATATAACAAGTGAAGCTTTGAAGTTCGTTTATGAAATAATAGGCGTTTCGTGAATACTGTCTCTTTTTCTTTCCACTTTCTGTCTTCGTGCTATAATTATGATATCATAAACGATGTTGCTGTCGACCACCTGGTGAGTAAATATTCTTGGTACTTAAGACTTCAAAAATATCGCTGACAGCTTAAGTTTGTCCCCCCCCCCCACCATCCGCTCCAAAATAATCGTGTTAATAATGTAATAACAGTACGTGTGATATCATATTCGAGATGTAAAAACCTAGTTTACCGACCACCCTCCACCAAAGTAAATGGTGAGGCGAACGCTGTAGATTTCGTGGTGGGAAACCAACGAGTTGTGGTAGACACACAGGTTCGATTCACGATCGTGCAATTATTTTATTCATTTCAATTATCACTAAACCATACGATTATTATTATTATTATTATTATTATTATTATTATTATTATTATTATTATTGAGTGAAAGAGCAATGCATGCCATCAAAGTGACACTAGGGTACAAATATACGAAGCCCATTATACCCGTCTGATAAGGGTACACCAGGCACATGCATAACAACCATATGTGCGCGACATGGTGATCTCATATCAAGATAAACAGCGCCTGATCTCGCAGGTGGGGCCCAGTTAGAATTTTCTTCAGGTCGAATACTCCACTTTTGCTCAAAAGGGCCCTGAACACATGGCTATGATGCTCCCCTACTACTTCCGCTCCTAATCAGAGATGCACATATCGTCAGCCACCAAGAGACATGCTCAACTGGTTAAAGTCAGAAAACTGCTTAGCGGCATTTCATTCGTCTTTAGGCTTGAGTTCAAATTCTGCCGGGGGTCGACTTTACTTTTCATCCTTTTGGGGTCAATAAAATAAGCAGCAGTTGAAAACTGGACTCACTGTAATCGACTTACTCCTCGCCACCAAATTACTGGATTTATGCCAAAATTATTATTATTATTATTATTATTAGCTATGATAAATTATCATTGTTGTCACCGACAAGAATACACTCTTTGTTGGAACGAAAAAAATTTAGGTAATATGAGTAATATATAAAAATATGTTTTCGTTACAATCAAAGACTTTATTATGACTGATAAATAACCTGCAGCGTAGGTGTATATGCATCTATATGCTTGTGTCTATGGGTATGCATTCGTATGCTTGCTTATATCTGTTGTAGTCGCTATGTTAATAATTCGAAATATATATTTACAGTGAAAATATGTAGTCGATTTAAAAATATACAGTAATCCCTCGACTATCGCGGGTGTTACGTTCCAAAACTCCCCGCGATAGGTGAAAATCCGTGAAGTAGAAACAATGGTGTACTGTCTATTTAAAAAAAAAATATTTTTATAATTTGTATATATTTATTTTATTATAAATGCAAAACAACACCACGGAGGAATCGAAGTAATCTTAAATAATAAACCGCGATAGGTGAACCGCGGTGTGGCGAGGTATTACTGTATAAATACGTAAAATATGCTTATAGATTCATGCGTACATAGTTTGTATGGCATGACTGCAAGTTAAGAAGTTCGATTTGTAACGATATGATCCTAGGTTCGATTCAATTTCACAATATTTCGGGCATCCTTGAGGATGGAATTTATTTGATTGGGACTGAACAGGAATCCTTCGCGTATGTATGTATGTATGTATGTATTTATGTATGTATGTATGCATGTGTGCATGTACGTGTGTGCGCGCGCGAGCGTATAATACAAGTCGATTGTTTGTATTTTTACGTGATATTTCAATATTTCGAGCTTAGAACCTCTTATTCAGGAAACCTTCGGAGAAATGATACTGTGAGCTTACTTCTCTGTTCTGAAGTGTGTATATATGAAAGGTTGCTTCATATACCCCCCCCCCCACCAAAAAAAAAACAATTATACACACACATATAATCTATCTATCTATCTATCTATCTATCTATCTATCATCTGACTGTCTGTCTGTCTCTCTTTTTATCTATCTATCTATCTATCTGTCTGTCTGTCTATCTGTCTGTCTGTCTGTCTGTCTGTCTGTCTGTCTGTCTGTCCGTCCGTCCGTCTGTCAGTCTCTCTCTTTCTCTCTCTCCACACTCACACACATCACACACATATGAGTGGCTTGGTAAACAGAAACTGAAAGAAACTCGTCGTACACACACACACACACACATACACACACACACACACACACGCATGTATGTATATGTGGGTATGTGTGTGTGTGTGCCTCTATCACAGTTTGACAACCAGTGCTGGTTTGTTTACGTCCCTGTAACTTAGCCATTCGGCAAAATACACCGATAATATAAGTATTAAAGTTCAGAAAAAAAAAACTACTAGAGTCGATTCATTCGGTTAAAACGCCTCGAGGCGGTGCACCAGCATGGCCGCAGTTAAATGATTAATACAAATAAAAAATTAAAGAACAAGCCTGCTTAGACATGCAAATGGCAGCGCAGTTAATGAACAAAAGAAAGAGACAGGGAGGGAGAGAGAGAAAGTGAGAGATAAAGAGGGAGAGAGGAGAGAGAGAGAGAGAGAAAGTGAGAGAGAGAGAGAGAAAGTGAGAGACAAAAAGGGAGAAAGGAGAGAGAGAGTGAGTGAGGGGGAGGGCGAGAGGGAGGGTGGGAGGGAGAATGTAATATGTCTAAATTGTCGTACTGAACCTATAAGATTCATCCCTGGTAGGTCGGAGTGTGCAGTCTGAGCCTCATTTCGGGCGGAAACGTGGAATGTCTGGGAAGGAAGATGTGTCTGTGGATGGCGTGTCTCATCGTTCGATTCATTTGCTGCATGCTAATATCAGGGATGATCTGGGGGGGGGGGGCTATATACTAGCAGCAGCAACAGCAGCAGCAGCAGTAACTATGGCGACGACAACAATATAGAATTAATCGAAAATTTCAACACAGAAACATAATTTGCATACGCATCCAGACACCACATCACACGCACGCACACACACACACACATACATACAGACGTACACACTCTCCCTCTCTCGCACACACACATACACACACACATACATACAGACGTACACACTCTCCCTCTCTCGCGCACACACACACACACACATACATATATACATATATACATACAGACAGACGCACACTCTCTCGCACACACACATACACACACACTTGCACACACATGCATATATACATACATACAGACGCACACACTCTCTCTCTCGCACACACACACACACACACTTACACACACACACTTACACACACACTTACACACACACACTTACCCACACACTTACACACACACATACATATATATACATACATACAGACGCACACACACTCTCTTTCTCTCGCACACACACTCTCTTTCTCTCGCACGCGCACGCGCACACATACACACACACACACACACACACACACACACACACACACACACACACACACACACACACACAGTGTGCATATGAGCAAACACATAAAAAAACACTGTAACAAAACTCAAGACGAACAAAACCCAACAAGCTTCGTCTGCCAACACCAACGATCTTTATTCATTTGCAATGTGTGTCGGGCCTTTTCCAATTCTTTTCCCAAACTTGGGAAGAAGTTGTCGTCTGCTTGCTTTGAATATCTATTTCTGGTTTCCTTTGAAGAGATATTTACTCCAAACTCCTCCCTCCCTCTCTAAACACAGTGTTTCACATTATCGCTCTCCCACCACCACTTTCTCTCTCTTTTCTCTCCTGTTCCATAGTACTTCTCCTCCGGTTCATTTATCTCTCTATCAATTTGTCAGTCAGTCTCTTTATCTCTCACTCTCTCACTCTCTCGTCTGCTTTCCATTTGAAACTCTCCCAGTTATCTTTCTCTCTTTTTTTCCTTTAACTCTTTCTTTCTTTCATCATCCCACGATTTCCTTATCAGCCGGTTTCTTTTTCTCGCCATCGTTCCTCTTTTATTTTATTCTCTCGAGACGTGCATTTATTCCAAGTATTTCGGTACTTCAGTCACCAGCGCCTATCGCATTATCTACCCCCCCTCTCTCTCTCTCTCTATATATATATATATATATGGCCGCAGTCAAATGACTGAAACAAGTAAAAGAGTAAAAAAGTGTATATATATATATATACACTCTTTTACTCTTTTATTTGTTTCAGTCATTTGACTGCGGCCATGCTGGAGCATCGCATTTAGTCGAGCAAATCGACCCCAGGACTTATTCTTTGTAAGACTAGTACTTATTCTATCGGTCTCTTTTTGCCGAACCGCTAAGTTACGGGGACGTAAACACACCAGCATCGGTTGTCAAGCGATGTTGGGGGGGACAAACACACACACACACACACACATATACATATATACGACGGGCTTCTTTCAGTTTCCGTTTACCAAATCCACTCACATACAAGCAACCAAATATTTGTACATATATGGAACGCTAATGTGACTGAGGCTTAGGGTCGTCTTCTGCATATCAAACACGAATACGGTGAATTCAAAGACTTAATACTGTTATCTTGTGTTGTACGAAATTTTCTCAACTTCGAAAGGAGGCGAGGTAAAGTTGATCCTGTATAGGAATTGAACCCAGAATGCCAGAACAAATGCTGTAAGGCATTTTTTTCCGATGCTCTAAGAGTTCTGCCAGTTGACGCATATACCACCAGCAGTTCTTTCTAATTTTGACAGAAGGCTATCCATTTTGAAGGAAGCAGAACGAGTCGATTATAGCGAACCCCAGTATTTGACTGGTACTGCATTTTTTTTCGTCTCTGAAAGGTTGAAAGGATAAAGAGGTAAAGTCGACCTGGGCGGAATTTGAACTCAGAAAAAAGAAACGTGAAGGACCAAGTATTTCGTAGTACGACGCGCTAACTACTACTGCTACTGCTACTACTACTACTACTACCACCACCACCATCACCACCACCACCACCACTACTACTACTACTACTACTACTACTACTACTACTACCACCACTACTACTACTACTACTACTACTACTACTACTACTACTACCACCACCACTACCACCACCACCACCACCACTACCACCACTACCACTACTACTACTACTACTACTACTACTACTACCACCACCACCACCACTACCACTACTACTACTACTACTACTACTACTACTACCACCACCACTACCACCACCACTACCACTACTACTACTACCACCACCACCACCACCACCACCACCGCTACCACCACCACTACTACTACTACTACTACTACTACTACTACTACTACTACTACCAAACCACCGCCACCACCACCACCACCACCACCACCACCACCACAACTACTACTACTACTACTACCAAACCACCGCCACCGCCACCACCACCACCGCCACCACCGCCACCACCACCACCACCACCACCAGTACTACTACTAATACTACTAATACTAGTACTACTACTACCACCAAACCACCACCACCGCCACCACCACCAATACTACTACTACTACTACTACCACCAAACCACCATTAGGTCCGAGCTGTGCTTTTGCAAGAATAGCAACATCATGATCAACAGCAAAGCACCACAGCAACAGCAGCAGCAGCAGCAGTAGCAGCAGCAGCAGTAGCAGCAGCAAGAACGTCAACAACAACAACAACAGGGGAAGCAACATCATCAACTACAAGAACTACAACAAAGACATCAACACCAAGAATGTAACTATGACAACAACAGCAGCAGCAACAACAACAACAACAACAGTAACAACAACTAAACTGCAACCATTATCCACCAACACCACAATATCTTTTCCCCCCTGCTCATGCACCGTTCCCTCCTCTCATCGTCGGTCCCGGCAGAAGACATCAGTTCTGTTATTCGCGTTATCTCCAAGAGTATCTTCCACCAACCACCTCGGCACTGCCTGCCTTTATCAATCTGTCTCACCCGAATCCTCGCTGCTCCTACCCTGGCACACCGAGCTTGGTGTCTGTTGAAGGTTTTTGAAAATGAAACGACTCTCTGTTGATAAGAAGCGCTTCTAAATCTGATGCCGTCACGCTTTCTGCCGACAACCAAATTATTTACACACATACATACATACATACATACATACATACATACATACATACATACATGTGTGTGTGTGTGTGTGTATATCTATCTATCTATCTATCTATCTATCTATCTATCTATCTATCTATCTATCTATCTATCTCTCTCTCTCTCTCTCTCTATATATATATATATATACACATACATATAAATATATATGTATATATGTGTGTATCCACATATACATACATTCATTTATACAAATACATATATAATAAATACACAAAATGCATATAAGCATATAGATAACTATAAATATAAATGCATATGAACGTATACACACACACAAACACACATACATACATACAGACGCACACACACACTCTCTCTCGCACGCACGCACACGCGCACACATACATACATTCAAACGCACACACTCTCTCTCTCGCACACACACACACGGCAATGTATAACAGGGTGTACCTTGTGTTCTAGGCGTCGTTATTTTCTGTTTTCATGTGTAATGAACGCACGCTTGGGCTAATATATAAACAAAATCTCTGTTTATTAATTATTCCGTTGGCAGAACTGGTATCCTTCCCAGTTGGGACCTCTCCAGAAGCTACGCAACCTAGTTTATCTGCCACGGTAAGATACGCAGCTGACAGCTATTTATAGCCACCGACTCAGTTGTACTAAACTGAGGAGTCTAATTTGCATAAATACTAATATACTGGCATTTAGTCAATTAATTATTTATGTAACTCCTATCTACCAGTTTCACGTAACCATGTAACTGAGCGGCAAGAAAAAAATAACTATTAGCTATATATATCTTGCTTTAGGAGGAGCAGTTAGTGTACATAGCTTTCGAGGAGATCCCAAACGAGGACCGAAACTGGTCAACCCAATCCTTCCTTTTTTTGTCCACGGGAAGATTAACATACGTGTGCATGTGTATGTATGTGTTTATATATATATATATATATATATATATATATATATATATATATATATATATATATATACTGTCTTTTACTTGTTTTAGTCATTTGACTGCGGCCATGCTGGAGCACCGCCTTTAGTCGAGCAAATCGACCCCATGACTTATTCTTTGTAAGCCTAGTACTTATTCTATCGGTCTCTTTTGCCGAACCGCTACGTTACGGGGACGTAAACACACCAGCATCGGTAGTCAAGCGATGCTGGGGGGACAAACAGATACACACACACACACACACACACATACACACACACACACACAAACACACACACACGCAAACACACACACACACACACACACACACACACACACGACGGGCTTCTTCCAGTTTCCATCTACCAAATCCACTCACAAGGCTTTGGTCGGCCCAAGGCTATAGTAGAAGACACTTGCCCAAGGTTCCACGCAGTGGGACTGAACCCGGAACCATGTGGTTCCTAAGCAAGCTACTTACCACACAACCACTCCTACACAGTGAAGGCGCGTGGGTTTGTGGTTGAGGTATTCGGCTCACGATCGTTTGGTCGTGAGTTCATTTCCCGGTGACGCATTGTGCCCTTGAACAAGACACTTTATTTCACGATGCTCCAGTCCACTCAGTTGGCAAATATGAGCAATACCTGAATTTCAAAGGGCCAACCTTGTCACACTCCGTGTCACGCTATATTTCCTTAAGAATTGCGTTAAGAATCGCTGATCCTTGGTCAAAAATTCCCATAGCCTTTTTTTTTTTTTTTTTAAAAACACAATAAAGTCTGAGTGGACGGAAGTTTCGGCTGTTATTTCTAGTAGGTCAAACTACTGTGTAGAGGCTCAGCTTAGACAAGTAACTCATGAGTGAACGTATGAAAGAATTATCAAATTATCAATATACGGACTTTTGGAATCGGACGGAGCCATTGATTTGTCACTGTACAGACGCTGAAATTCTGGCCTTGTTATTCTCAGTAACACACACACACACACACACACACACACACACACACACACACACACACACACACACACACACACACAAACATTAACACAAACACTAACACACACACACACACACACACAAACACTAACACACACACACACACACACACACACAAACACAAACACTACACACACACACACACACACACACACACACACACACACACACACACACACACACACACACACACACACACACACTCACAGACATTTGCCAAGTGATAAATCTAGACATGAACAGATGTCAAGTTTACAGAAGAATTGCTTCACCTGTGTTATGGGTAAATAATTCATAATGGCCATTATCATATTTACATACATATATAATGTACATACATATATAATGTACATACATACACACAAATACATATACACGCATATATATAATGTACATACATACATACATACATACATACATATATATATATATATAAAGTGTAGTATATTGCCACTTAAGTGTGGCTGACCCCTAGGGGTGGATGTTACTGTTGCTTTTAGCCCCAGGAGGGGCTAAAAGCAACAGTAACATCCACCCCTAGGGGTCAGCCACACTTAAGTGGCAATATACTACACTTTATCGTGCAGTTACTGTTAATACTTCATTTAGAGAATTAACATATATATATATATATATATATATATATATATATATATATATATATATATATATATATATATATATATATATATATAATTCTTAAACGAGAATATTATTGCCAGTGACTTCGAAGTTTCGGCCAGTTAAAAAAAAAAGTCTGTCCAGGAATAAATACAGCGAATCCCCCTGCTGTTGAATACGTACACAAATATCAGCTCAAGATATACTGGTGGAACATTCCCATCAAAACATCTGTCAAGTGTAAGCCTAACAGGTCGGATATTGTTGTTTGGGACGGACAAGAATGAGTATGTACCGTCATAGAGGTCGTCAGCTGCCCAGCTGATGTGATTATCTCTTGATAAATTGCTAGAAGGTTTCTTTGAAAAGAGAAAGATGTATATTTTTATTTCTGGTAACATTTTTGAATTGAAGTCGATCTGATCGACGTTATCTTTTAGTCGATATAAGTATATGCATATATAGATATAATCAATATATATATATATATATATATATATATATATATATATATATATATATATATATATATATGTATGTATGTATGTATGTATACTCTTTTACTCTTTTACTTGTTTCAGTCATTTGACTGCGGCCATGCTGGAGCACCGCCTTTGGTCGAGCAAATCGACCCCAGGACTTATTCTTTGTAAGCCTAGTACTTATTCTATTGGTCTCTTTTGCCGAACCACTATATTTACGGGGACGTAAACACACCAGCATCGGTTGCCAAGCCATGCTGGGGGGACAAGCACAGACACACAAACACACACACACATATATATACGACGGGCTTCTCTTCAGTTTCCGTATACCAAATCCACTCAGAAGGCTTTGGTCGGCCCGAGGCTATAGTAGAAGACACTTGGCCAAGGTGCCACGCAGTGGGACTGAACCCGGAACCATGTGGTTGGTAAGCAAGCTACTATATATATGCACACACACACATGTGCGCACACACACACTCCTACACACACACACGCACACACACGCATGTGCTCGGTGAGCTGGCAACACCGTTAGAACTCCGGGCAAAATGCTTAGTGGCATTTCATCCATCTTTTCGTTCTGGGTTCAAATTCCGCCGAGGTCCACTTCGCCTTTCATTCTTTCGGGGTGGATAAAATAAGTTCCAGTTGAGCACTGGGGTCGATGTAATTGTACCAAACTTCGAAACCAATCTATCTATCTATCTATCTATCTATCTATCTACAAAAATATTCTATAATTAAAAACATAATTCTAATCAGGGGTCAGCTAATTGCTTCACCACGCACCGACTTTAGAAATAGCAGTTAAACTGCCTTTTCTACTTCCATAAAGATCTCCCAGACAGTAACACACTTTTTTTAAGTAGGCAAAAAGAAAAAAAAAACAATTGAAGATGAGAAATAAGTAAGTAAATATAACTTTACTTTAATCTCGAAACGCGTATAACTTTACTTTAATCTCCAAACGCGTATGTAGCTAATCCGAGTCGTGTGGATTCGTTGCTTTTTTCTTTATACTAACATAAAAAAGTATGTTACTGTCTGGGAGATCTTTATGGTTGTAGAAAAGCAGTTTAACTGCTATTTCTAAAACCGATACGTGGCGAAGCAATTAGCTGACTCCTAATTATAATCATGTTTATAATTATAGAATATTTATATAATTTTACCTATAAAGGTTATTTTAACGTACCGAACTACTTGGTAAAATTATTGATAATTAATTAATTAATTAATTTTACCCTTTTATTATTATCTGTCTATCTATCTATCTATCTATCTATCTATCTATCTATCTATCTATCTAAACCATAAAAAATCAGGAGTTATAAGAGGTGAATATATTTATTCAACCACTTGACATCCTTAAGGTTACAGCCGTTTTGTAGCCTTCTCCATGCAGTAATAATTTCAGCGTGCAAGAAATTATGCTTACATATTTGCATTAATATGCATGTCGATATTATACAATACAATTGCATATTCACAGATCGAGGCAAATAAAGAAAGCTAGCTCATCAGAACATCATGGTTAGACCAATGTTGCGACCCTGGACCTTTGGCAGTTGAATCGTTGGTGTAAAAATGATGTTCTGATGTTCTGATGAGCTATTAGGTTGTTCCGAAAGTAATGGCCGATTTCAGAAATATAATTTTATTCTGGAAAAATTAACAATAGAAATGTTTTGATTAGACAAAGTATGAACAGTGAATATCTCTGCATCTCTGCCATCGATCAACGAGAGTATTTATGCCTCGTTGATAAAAACTTATTGGCTTTGATGCTAAGAAATCTTTGAAAGCTGATTCCACCTCTGGTTTGGACCTGAAAGTTTTATCACTTAAAACCGTGTTTAAATGCTTTTAAAAAATGGTAGTCAGTGGGTGAAAGATCAGGAGAATATGGAGGACGTGGTAAAGTCTCGTATCCCAGGTCTGTGATTTTCTGCAGCGTGATTCTTGCAACACGTGGCTTTGCATTATCATGGAGCAGAATTGGGCCACGCCGATTCACCAATGCAGGTCTCATTTTTTGCAAGTGAGCATGCATTTCAGCGAGTTGATTGCAGTAAAACTTTGCGGTAATGCTCTGGTTGGCTTCCAGAAAGCTGTAATGGACAGCACCAATTGCAGACCACCAGACAGTCACTAATACAACTTTGGCTTTGGAAAATGTTTGGGGGACTCGTCACGATCAAGCCATTGACCTGATCGTTTACGGTTATCATAAAGGATCCACTTTTCGCCACAAATGACTATTCGGTCAAGAAAAGGATCATTGGTGGTTTCGCAGAAAGAGCATCGAGTACACTTCAAAATGCTGAACTTTTGATTTTCATTGAGCTCATATGGTACCCATTCATCGAGCTTTTTCACCTTACCAATTTTCTGCAGATTGCGTGAGACCGTTGCAATACCGACACCAAGAGCCTGAGACATTTCTCTGACACTTTGACGTGGGTTTTGTTCAACAATTGCTTTCCATTGTTCATTGTCAAGACTGCATGGCCGTCCTCTCCCTTCTTTATCTTCAAGGCTCTCATCAACACTACGGAATTTCTGAAATCATCTTCGTACCGCGCGATTACTTGTGGACCCCTCTCCCTATGCTCTATTCATATTGGCAGCAGTTTGGGAGGCATTGTGCCCAAGCTTGAACTCATGCAAGAAAAGTAAGCGAAGCCCTTTTTGTCATGTTCATAATTAAGGGCGCCTATGCTTCAAGAATGTTTTCTGTCTGAAATAATTAGAAAATTATTAAAGAGCATACATCAATTATTAATTTTGTCGAAATTCACCTAAAATATAATTAAAATACTATGATAAAATTGCGTTTCAAAACATAACACTTAGAACGGCCATTATTTTCAGAACAACCTTATAGTTTTCTCCATTTGCATTGATTTGTGAATATACAATTGTATTGTATAATGCCGGGCCTGCATATGAATGCCTTTCATCCTTTCGGAGTCGATAAAATAACTACAAGTGAAACATTGAGGTCGATGTAATCGACTATCCACCTTCCCCAAATTTCAGGCCTTGTGCCTATAGTGGAAAGAATTATTATTGTTATTATTATTATTATTTTTATTGATAAATTAAGTACCAGTTACGTATTGGGTCGATCTAATCGACTAGCCCCCCCTCCTCCAAAATTTCAGGCCTTGAGCCTATAGTAGAAAGGATTATTATTATTATTATTATTATTATTATTATTATTATTATTATTATTATTATTATTGATTTATACTTTGTATTTACGCAAGTATGGTTGGTGATTGACTGTCATGCCAGATGATTGACTGTTAAAGCCAGATGATTAATAAAAAGTACAAAAAAGGCAAAAACTGCAAAAATCTCACAAACAAGCACGCACACACATACACACACCTTCTCACACAACACACACATACACACACACATGCACACCTACTCTCTCTCTCTCTCTCACACATACACACACGCTCTTTCTCTCTCTCTCTCTTCCCCCTCTCTCACACACGCACACACATATCAGCGTTTGTTATCGATCGTACGATTCAGTAAATAAAAGCCAGTATTTTTCTGGGAATTGGTTTGGATACAACTTCGAGGTAGAAATGGCATCTAAAGCTAACCAGTTGAACAACAAATATGTCACGGCGGTTTTAGTGGTATTGTCCTGCCTTCCGTTAGGTGAGTTATTGGCTGTATATTACTATTATTATTATTATTATTATTATTATTATTATTATTATTATTATTATTATTATTATTATTATTATTATTATTATTATTATTATTATTATTATTATTATTTACTTTTAATCTGCATCTTTGTTACAGTCACTTGCCGAGATACACCCAGCGTCCTGGGGTGAGTGAAGGATAAGAGATGTTACAGTGTGACTGAAAGCTTGGGGAGGGGAGGTAGTGAAGTATCTTCAAGTAATACAACACAAACATTTAAATGGATAGGCTTTTTCTAAGGATATAAGCAGTACTTGTCAGCACAGTCTTTTGGATTTCTCTGAGACATGGTTCTCCAGGGATCTTACCTAGATGTTTCTGACGTCCCCTTTTTTATCATACCTATGGCATCTACAATAACAGGAACAGTTCTCGCTTTAAGATGCCACATCTTTTGTATTTCAATTTCCGGGTCCTTATATTTACTTAGTTTGTCAAATTCTTTGACAGATATATTTTTATCATTGGAACACTTACATTCGTTAGTGCACAAGTATTTTCTTCCTTGTCTTTAATAATTATGTCTGGTCGATTAGCCTGGATCGTTCTGTCAGTGTAGACTGAAAAATCCCAGAGGATAGTGACATTTTTACCTTCAACGATTGACTTAGGATGATGTTCGTACCAGTAAGTAGGGGTACTGATTTTATAGTGTTTACATATTTTCCAATGTAAATACCGTCCTACCCTATCGTGGCGATTTTTATATTCGTTTGGTGTCAACACAGGACATCCCGAGACGAGATGGTCTATTGTTTCGTCAAATGTGTCGTAGAATCTGCATTTAGGGTCAGAACCGTTTTGAAGAACGTTAACCTGGTAGTTTTTTTGTGAGCAAGCTTTGGTCTTGTGCCGCCAGTATGAAACCTTCCGTCTCTGCTTTCAGTCCTATTATTATTATTATTATTATTATTATTATTATTATTATTATTATTATTATTATTATTATTATTATTATTATTATCATCATCATTGAGTAAGAGAGCAGTGCATGCCATCAAAGTGACACTGGGGTGAAATATATAAAGCCCAGTATACCCATCATGACTATCCGTCTGATAAGGGTACACCTGGTACATGCATCACAACCATATGTGCGCTTTGCAGCATTTCGTCCGTCTTTAAATTCTACTTTCAAATTTTGCCGAGGTTGACTTTGCCCTTCATCTTTTCGGAGTTGATAAATTAAGTTCTAATCAAGCATTGGGATCGATGTAACAACAACAACAACAACGATGATGATGATGATGATGATAATGACCATGATAATCATCATCATCTTTATCATCTTGTTTTAATTGGATATAGACAGCAACACCTTGATATGTCCTGTAATGTATTTTGATATGTCCAGAATAAAGAATCCAGATTGGATGTAACTGACGGTTTCCTCAATTTGGCCATGCAGGCAATAATAAAGTTTGATGTTCTGCTTACAGATATATAATCTTGGTGGAGACTATGTGGACAGTTAACAGCAGGATCTTGAGACGGTGGATACATCTTGAGCAATATTTTGAGTTGGTAATTTGTGTGTTAAAACAATTCAATTTGGTAGAATAAGTGAATAAGTTGGTTTATTTTGAGAAAGTAGAGACGTGGAAGTTTCGAGCAAAAATAATACTTCGTCAGTGCGAGAGAGAAAGAGAGAGAGAGAGAACATGTACTTTATTCTCCGTATAAACTTCAGGGCTATGCGGCGGATTATACCACATAATGTTCCTAGATATGACTATCCATATAGAAACCGTATGTTAACGTGTACAAATGTTCTAGAGACTTCCGGTCCACGCTCTAATCTCGTCAAATCTTTTGATTTAAAATTACTTTTATTTAAATATGATTTAAAAAGAAAGTTTTCGTATATTTTATTATTCTTTAAAATTACTATTTATTTACACAGTTTTCATTCAATGTTTACCACAATCTTCGGCGCCATTATTAATCTTTTATTATTGTCGAAGATGTTTTTTGACGTTTTTCTAGAGATTGGTTTTGCGTAATTTTCATTTGTTTTTTCCTTCCTTTTTGCTCATTTGAATATTGTACATTAGGAAATCGACTGTGAAATTCCTGAAAAAGGCCGACAAAGTGGAAACTGTGAATCCATCTGTCGGATGAATATTCAAAGGATACAAACATTGTGACTAAATATTGAACGATGTTGTCTTTCTGTTTCTAACCAAGAGTTCTCGTGCTATATACATATATACATACATACATACATACATACATACATACATATATACAGTTTTCATACTCATATATGGATATATGTGTGTGGTGTGTGTATGTGTTTGTGTGTATGTATGTACGCACACAAACACATACACACACACACACACACACACACACACACACACACACACAAATATGAGAGAAAGAGACAGAGAGAAAGAGGGGAGAAAGTGAAAATGAAAATAAGAAACATGCAGATATAGATATAGATATGTATACATATGCATATGTAAATGCTCACGCTTCTCTCTCTCTCTCTCTCTATATATATATATATGCATGCATATGCATATATGCATACATACACACATACACACCCTACCACCCACACATATTTGAACTTACCCCAGTATCTTTTAATCAGTTTTTGCAGCAATAGCTGTTGATGTTACTATTATCTCCCTTCTTTAAGTTTCTTTACAATGGGGAAGAGGGTGCTTCTATCGCTGTTGTTTCAGATACTGCACTTCCTGTGGCAGCAGCAGCAGTGGTTGTAGTAGTAGTAGTAGTAGTAGTAGTAGTAATGGTTGTTTTTTAATTAGTTTTTAATTAGTTTTCTTAATTAGTCGCTATTGTTATTATCTGTTTGTGTTAAGGCGGTGAGCTGGCAGAATCGTTAGTTCGCCGGACAAAAATGCTTAGCGGTATTTTGTCCGTCTTTACGTTCCGAGTTCAAATTCTGCTGAGGTCGACTTTGCCTTTCATCTTTCTGGAGATCGATGAAATAAGTACCATCTGAGCACTGGGGTCCATGTAATCGACTTATCCCTTCCCCCCAAATTGCTGGCCTTGTGCCGATATTTGAAACCAATTGATCGCTGTTGTTATTTTTTGTTACTTAAGGTGGCGAGCTGGTAGAACCGTTAGCATTCCGGGGAAAATGCTTAGCGGTATGTCGTCCGTCTTTACGTTCTGAGCTCAAATTCCAGCGATGTCGGCTTTGCTTTTATCCTTCAGGAGATCGATAAAACCAACAGCAGTTGAGCACAGGGACCTATGTAATCGACTTAGCCCCTCTCACCAAATTTCCCAAAATTTGAAACCGTTTTTTTTTGAGGATGAGCAATGACTGAAACTAGTCTCTGGATGCTGGCTTTGCTGGGTGGAAGTGCTTATCTCCCCTTTGAAAACATAAGGACACAGGATTTGTGTCAAGTCCAACAGGAAACGGTGTTTCCTAGGGCTAAGTAACTAGTATTCTTCCCTTTCATGGGACTGTTACATTAATTTGACAACATACTATCACTTTATCGTTTTTTGTTCGTCTTTATCTTTTCGTCTGACTTACACAAAATATTTTTAGTTCAAAGATGGAGAAGTTTTAATTGAACTTAACTGTTCTTATCACTGCCCACTTAATAACGTGTTAGCAACAAAGTTTGTTATTTGAATACAAATTTGGAACCCAACATGGCGATTGGTGGTGGTGGCGATGGTGCTCTGGTGATGTTGCTGTTGGCTGAAAATGCAGAGAGCTTATCAAATGTTATCAGAGGTCGAGAAGCACTTGCATGTGGGAGCAAAAATATATTTATATCGAATTCTGAGAGAGATAGCGTGCGCTTCTGCAGCATTCTCTGATTATCATAGCTTCTTGACTAACTTCACCTTGATACGGAGCGACTTGCCGACACATTCTAGTTGCGTTATAATGTCAAGCTTTTTCCTTGTTGACTGTGTGTGTGTGTGTGTGTGTGTGTGTGTGTGTGTGTGTGTGCATATATATATATACTCCGGTATATATATATATATATATATATATATATATATATATATATATATATATATATATACTTTATTACGTTATAATTGATAGGCTCCGATTTCCAATACTCAGAGTTGCTCGTTTCCTCCAAACTTTCATAAATATTCAGACAGTGGATACTCACAAGAAAACCAAGCTCAGTTACCTATGTCTGGTCGGTTGGATGAGGGTATAAGGTGTACGATCTGAAACATCCAATGGTTCCAGGTTACAATACCGACGAAGTGTTCAAGCTTTGCATTTGTAGATGCAGTGCTTGAACTCCAACCCCAACACAGTTTTTGGCTTTTGGTTGTTATGTTTTCTCATAAGGTTTCATTAGAAGATAGAAGGTGACTTCCTCATGACCTTTTGTAGAAACCTCAAATCACCAGCTGCTGCGGTACGAAGTAGGGCACCAGGGATCCAGGGGTTCAAGTTAGCTTCACACAGAAGAGCTGGTTCGAATTCTTTCAATAGAAGTACTTTCACAGCGAAAATACTTTAAAACCAGGTGGTAGAGATGTTTAATTAGTAACGGGGTGCGCATGCGTGTATAGGTATGTGTGTCTTTGTATTTGCGAAAGAGAGGGACTAGAGAGAGAGAGAGAGAGAGAGAGAGAGAGAGAGAGAGAGAGAGAGAGAGAGAGAGAGAGAATAGGCAATACCGAACACAATATAACTACAGGAGCTTACGATCAAAGAATTTACGACTATAACAGACGGTGCCGTGTTTATTCAACATTCGTAAACAATGGTTCAAACACTTGAGCGCCGTTCTGTTTAAATTGGTAAACACATTGTAACGTGTTTTCTGGAACACTTAAATAGTTCTGAAGATACGCTTTCAATTATCTTCATTTTTGCCTGGTAGGCGTTTTGTTTTCCTCTATGAACAGGTTTTTCTCTTCTTTGTCACACTCTCTTCTAAATACCACCCACATTCAACACACACACACACACACACGTATGTATGTATGCATGTATGTACGTATGTTTATATATGTTTATCAACTCAAATTGTTATATATATATAAATGTATATATATATACATACATATAGTAACCCTTCGCCATATCGCGGTTTATATTATTTAAGCTTACGTCGATTCATCCGTGGTGTTGTTTTGCACTTATAATAAAATAAATATATACAAATTATAAAAACAAAAAAAAAAAGAATCTATACAGCTCAGTACTGTTTCTACTTCGCGGATTTTCACCTATCGCGGATTTTCGCCTATCGCGAGGGATTTTGGAACGTAACACTCGCGATAGTCGAGGGATAACTGTATATCTTTTAAATTTGTTCACGGGAAACGTTTAGAATATGCAAATAAAGTTCCTATTTCATTATGCCGGCCACAGCTTTATTATTCCTCAGTCGACCTTCTCACTGGCCAAGAGTGATAAACGACCTCAGTTAAACATCCATTAATACTATATCGTCTGAAGAAATGATTCCATGAAAATGATCTATCCGATGCCCATGGATACTACGGACGACACTGTAATCATCCCAGGAATACGGACTGTGATCTTAAGAGACATACAATTTGTGGAAACGCACGTAACGATGCATTAAAAGTTCCATGCAAGGATTATTGTTATTATTACTATGTATATATATATATATATATATATATATATATATATATAATGTCTCACACACTTATTTCTCAATCTTTAAATTAATAACTCTGGCATTGTCTCACCCAATCATGACCTCCACTACTACTACTACTACTACTACTACTACTACTACTACTACTACTACTACTACTACTACTACTACTACCACCATCACCAAAAGCACTAACCTCAGCACTTGTACTACCACCGACACCCTCATTGTTCATTGTCACTAATATACCACTTCAAGACCATCGCTAGTAGTACTATGACACTAGTACCCCACAACACGAAAAAAAAAAAGAAAAAACAAACCAGCACCTTAATCACTCCTCCTCACAATCCTAACCGCACCACCCATCACTCCTACAATTACCGCCACCAACTTCCACCAATTTCCACCAATTTCCACCAACTTCCACCAATTTCCACCAATTTCCACCAATTTCCACCAACTTCCACCAATTTCCACCCGCTTTGCAAATCTTGTAAAAGCCATCATCACCCCATTAACACCACGTTCGCCTCCTCAAAAATAACCACCCCCCTACAATAACCACTACCGCCATCACCCTCAACTCTATCCACTACTACTACTACTTGCAGCCCAAACCACTCTTTAGCCACCACCCCTACAATGCCCCTCCATCCGTCCATCTATCCATCCACCCACCATTATTACCTTTTTACCAGCATTCTTTCCTCTATGTCTCAGGTAACATACATCACGTGTTCACCATGCTACATAACATCAATGCCATACCGATACTTGAATATCACAAGCAGAACAGCAAGCGTTCCTCCCCCAACCGTTATATAGTTCTATTATAAACATCCGTCTTAAAATGGCGGATTTGTTTAGTTACGTCAGTACAGCAAACATCTCTACTTTGCCGTACTTTACTGGGCGTAATAGAGGTGTTTCACTTTTGCTAATATAGTTTACCAACAGAAATCGTTGTCCTAATTCCATACATATATTTTGGTTTCAAATTTTTCCGCAAGGCCAGCAATTTCGTGAGAAGGGGTAAACGGTAAGTCGATTACATTGACCCCCAGTACTGGACTGGTACCTATTTTATCGATCTCGAAACGATGAAGGGCAAAGTCGACTTTGGTGGAATTTGAACTCAGAAGCATTTTTTCCGGAGCACTAACGATTCTGCCAACTCATAGCATTTTATCTATAATTAATATTCTTTTCTACTCTAGGCCCCAAGCCCCAATTCCTGTGAATTGTAAAATCAACTTCCTCCTTTCTGGTTTTGAGAAGCCTAATTTCTCAAGACTGGTATTCAGGCAGTTTGTTACATATCCAGTGCCCCAATAATTACAGGTATTAACCTGAACTTGTAATCTGGATAGAGTAACTGCAGATTTCTCAATAGTTCTGCGTATGTATGTATGTATGTATGTATGTATGTATGTATGTATGTATGTATGTATCCATCCATCCATCCATCTATCTATCTATCTATCTATCTATCTATCTATCTATCTATCTATCTATCTATCTATCTATCTATCTGTTTTCTATTTTTCAGTGTCATCGAAAACCTCGCGAATTGTGAATGGAAAGTCAGTATCTCATTGTAATTTCCCTTGGATCGTCAATTTAAGAATACTACGGGAGCATAATTACGAGGACTATACACAAATGTGTGGCGCATCATTGATTGCCAGAGATAAAGTTATAACGGCTGCACATTGTGTGTAAGTGTTGAGCTCCGTTTCTTTAACTTGAGCCATTAGGGTTCAAGGCGTATTTGAAGATACTTAATTATCGATATATTACTGGGGAGAAAAATCAATTGAAAGGTCTCACATTGAAGCAGACATCGAAGCTGAAGGCATATTCATATAATAATCTTTACAAAATTACCAAATATGTCCTCAAATACCGCTTGCATCCTGTGCTTGCTTCTTATTGGGACACTTGTAGCGATTAGTAGATTTTACTGGGAAGTTAAAGCTTGTTAGTGTAAGCAGCTGGAATATTGTGTTACCGACGAGTGTTCCGTTACGTTGGAGACACACAACTACAACTGTCACCACTGAGGAAAACATTGATCGTGTTCATCACATGGTGATGGATGACTGGTGATTGACTATAAATCGAACAGCCTATGCTATTAGCAAATCCCGTGAGAGAGTCGAGAATATTCTGCACAATGGACTTGGTATGCCGAAGGTTTCTGCTCGGTGGGTGCCACGTCTTCTGATCAAAAGCGCACCAAGCGGGAAAATATGACTTCGTTTAAGATAAATCCAGCTGGCTTCCTTGAACGTTTCCTAACCCAGGAAGAAAGAGAATGAGACTGGTTTAGTCTTTAGTTAGTGCTCAACTGGGACTTTATTTCATCGACCCTGAAAGGACGAAAGGCAATGTTGACCTCAGTGGGATTTGAACTCTGAAGGTAAAAAAAGCCGGAATAAGTGTCGCAAGGCATTTTGTCTGACGCTCTAACGATTCGGTCAATTCAGAATAATAATGGTTTCTAATTTAGGTGCAAGGTCAGCAGATTTGAGGGGAGGGGTAAGTCAATACTATTTTCCCTAATGTACTCGATTGCTACTTCATTTAATCGATCTAGGAGGGCTGAAGGCAAAATTAATCTTTCATCCCTTCGGGGTTAATAGTAGTAGTAGTAGTAGTAGTAGCAGCAGCATCATCAGCAGTAGTAGTAATAGTAGTAGTAGTAGTAATAGTAGTAGTAGTAGTAGTAGTAGTAGTAGTAGTAGTAGTAGCATCATCATTATCAGTAGTAGTAGTAGTAGTAGTAGCAGCAGCAGTAGTAGTAATAGTAGTGGCAGCAGAAGCGGCAGCAGCAGCAGCAGCAATAGTAGTAGTAGTAGCAGCAGTATGATGATGATGATGATGATGATGATGATGATGATGATGATGATGATGAGATGATGATGATGATGATGATGATGATGATGAGATGATGAGATGATGAGATGATGATGAGATGATGATGATGATGATGATGATGATGATGATGATGATGAGATGATGAGATGATGATGATGATGATGATGATGATGATGATGATGTTCGCTCTTTTATTTCCAGTCGACCAGACAAGAATGGTAAGGTTTTCAAGATTGAAGTAAATTTGGCGACGGACAATCCAGCAAAACCGGTCTACACCATTCCTGGTGTACGGTACAAATATATAGAAAAGTACCACTTCAGCAGGAATGGAATGCCATGTGAGTTGGTTTAATCATTGTACTTATATTCTCGCTAATCACTGATTCATTCATCGCTGATCTGCGATAACATGGCACGCCCAATTGTGAACCATGTTATGTTTATCATGGATTGATCTGCGATAACACGGGCCTGCTTCTATAACAACAAGCGCTCCAGCAACCAGCTACAATACTCAGCTACCCAGAATGCACTGACTATTGTGCTAACATAACCATGCTGCGGATTTTATGCGGATTTACGTACTCATATTAAATGGCACTCCGTCGGTTACAACGATGAGGTTTCCAGTTGATCCTGTCAACGGAACAGCCTGCCCATGAAATTAACGTGTAAGTCGCTGAGCACTTCGCGTATGTCCTTAACTTAGTTCTCAGGGGTTCAGGAAAATTGGAAAAAATCCTTAATGCTTCGAGCTTATGCTCTTCTACGGAAAGAATAGACGAGGAGAGAAAAAAAAAAGAGGAAAAACAAACGTGTCTTCATTATGCGACTACGCACATTATGTGTGTATATATGTATGTATGTATGTATGTATGTATCTTTTATAGTTTCAGCTTAGAGCTGCGGCTATGCTGATGCACCGCCGTGTATGTATGTATGTATGTATGTATGTATGTATGTATGTATGTATGTATGTATTGATATATAAAAGTGAGTTTGGATGCATACACCCCCCACACACATGTATATGTATATAAGGTATGTCTCTTTTTCAGATTACGATATTGCTATAATAAAACTGGCACATCGCGTTACCTATTCTAAATGTCTCCGCCCTATCACTTTACCCGAGAAAAACGATGTTTTTACCGGTAATTGCTGGGCTTTAGGATGGGGCAGTAATGGATGTAAGTATGTTGACCTTTTAATTGATGTTTTTTTTTATATTGACACACGCGCGCATACAACAACCACAGCTGCAGCACCACCACCACCACCATCATCATCACCATCATCAACCATAGGTTGTATAAAATGTGTTGCGATGTATATATAGTCAGTTTTCTTTTGTTCTGGGTTCAAATTCAATCAGTGTCGATTTTGTAGTTATTCTATCGTCCTCTTTTGTCGAACCGCAAAGTTATGGGGACGTAAACACACCAACACCGGTGGTGGTGGGGGAACAAACACAGACACAAAACCACACACACACACACACACACGCACACGCATACGCACACACACATATACACACATACGCACACACACACACACATACACACACGTACACATATACACGATAGGTTTCTTTCAGTTTCCGTCTACCAAATCCATCCACTCACAACGTTTTGGTCGAAGACGCTTGTCCAAGACTTCGCTCAGTGAGACTGAATCCGGAACCACGAATAAATTTTTTCTGATTTTTCATTCGTAATTTTATTTTTTGATTTATAATTTTTGTAGACGATCAAAGACCTTCTGCCAGTCTTCAAATTGTTCAGTTACCAATCGTAAGCAATAGTTTCTGCCCGTGGCCCGGCTTGATCCACGAACAAATGTGTGCCGGAGTATTTGAACCTTGGGGTGTACACAAAGGAATCTGTTCCGTAAGTTTTCTTCTTGTTTTTCTTTTATGTCTTTGACTATATATCACCTTTTATCTTTTTCTGGTTTCAGTCATTAGACTGCGGACATGCTGGAGCACTGCCTTGAATAATTTTAGTCGAATGAATCGACCTCAGTACATTTTTAAAGCTCCGTCCTCTTTTGCTGGGGACGAAAACCTACCGACACCGTCTTTCAAGCAGTGGTGGGGAACAAACAGAAACACAAAAACACACACATGCACGCACGTACACACACACACACACACACACACAAACACATACGCACACACACACGTAAATATGACGGGCTTTCAGTTTCCTATTTCTTTATTGCCCACAAGGGGCTAAACATAGAGGGGACAAGCAAGGACAAACGGGCTTTCAGTTTCCGTCTACGAAATCCACTCACAAGTCTTTGGTCGGCCCGGGGCTATACTAGAAAGTATCAGCCCAAGGTGTCACGCAGTGGGGTTGAACCCAGAACCAATTTGTTGGGAAGCAAGCTTCTTACCACACAGCCATGCTAGAGCCAATATATATATATACAAGCCCACGCAAATCTGTTATACTGAATGGTATCATGTATATTTCTAAGAATGCTAATTTATTATTATTACAGGGTGATTCTGGCGGTCCACTAATATGCGAAAAGAACCATAGACCGGTTTTGGCTGGTTTAGCGAGTTTCGGAAATTGTGGCATGTATCCAGGTGTATTTACCAAAGTCTCAAGCTTTGTTGACTGGATTTATAAGAATATTGAGTAATTAATATAATCCTTTCCTAATCGATTGCTTTCACAGTGTTATATCTATAAACAGTTGTGCCAAAAATGAAATCTTGTTTGTTATGATAATTTTATTTTCCATTATCAAATTATTCGGTTTTTATCAGTAGGAGATCTTTGTTGTTTTTGTATTATTTTCAGCCCCAGCTCCTTGGTTGTGTACACCTATAAATAAAGGCTTTCCAACCACGACCGTCGTTTGTATTCAAGACTACATTATTCAATGTCTACTTTCTCTTTCATTTTTTTAAGTCACCAAGTTTTGATTTGAGAAACTTGGAGCAACATAACCATTGAGCCACCTCTGATATATATATATATATATATATATATATATATATATATATATATATATATATATATATATATATATATATATATATGGTGCACCAGCATAACTGCAGCTCTTGAGTTGAAACTAGTTTAAAAAGAAATGTGTGTGTGTGTGTGTACGTACATATATTCAGGTATATATCTATGTATTTATATAGTTCTCTTTGTCTGTCTGCCTGTCTTCCTCTCTCTACATATATATATATATATATATACGTATACACATACACACGCACATATATATATATATATATATATATATATATACGCACACAGACCGCCAACACTCATATCTGTGATGTGTGTGTGTGCATATACATCTCTGATTTAAACTGTATGTACGTAAATACATACGTACATATATACATACAAACATATACATACATACATACATATACCTACATACACACAGACATATAAATAAAAGAAGACACAAGCTTAAGTAATGTTTTGAAATATTTAGCACGTTTATTTGAAACCTGTCAGATGTACATTTTTGTAACTGTTTTAGATATAATGAGTTCAAATTTTGGCACAAGGCCAGTGATTCTAGGGAAATGAGTAAGTAGATTACATCGACCTCCGAGTGCTCAACTAGTAGTTATTTTATCGACTTCGAAAGTATGAAAGACAAAGTCGACCTCGGTGGCATTTGAACTCGGAATGTAAAAGCGAAAGAAATGACGCGAAGTATTTTGCCCGGCGTGCTAACGATTCTGCCAGCTCGCCGCCGAAACTGTTTGAGACGTAATGTTTATGTATAATGCGAAAGAATTACATGTCTAAGGCGGCGAGCTGGTAGAATCGTTAGCACGCCGGGCGAAATGCTTAGCGGTATTTCGTCTGTCTTTACGTTCTGAGTTCAAATTCCGCCGAGGTCGACTTTGCCTTTCATTCTTTCCAAGTCGATAAATTAAGTACCAGTTGTGCACTGGGGTCGGTTTAATCGACTGGCACCTTCCCCCAAAATTTCGGGCCTTGTGCCTAGAGTAGAAAAGAAAATAATTACATGTCTGAACAATTACTCTATGAGTGTCAGCTCTGTTGTAAGGGCTTTTAATAGAAGAAATCTCTAGGATTTTGCGGCTGTAATCTAATGAATATAATCAGGAAGTTGATTTGTACCTTGTCTCATATTAAAATAAAATAAAATAACATAAAAGCTGTATAAGCCTTCAATAAATCAATACCTTCCCAACCATAAAGAGATGTGTGTGTTTGTGTGTGTGTGAACTTGTATTTGTTCCCCGAACTGCTTGACAACCGGTGTTGATTTGTTTACGTTTTCGTAACATCATCAACGTTTCGATACAAGAAGAGAGTGATAGAATAAGTTGCCAGACTTTAAAACAACACCACCACCAACAACAACAATAACTAAACGTAAGTACTGGTGCCAATTTGTTCGAGGAAAACCCTTCAAGTCAGTGCCCCCGAATCAAGCAATATACATATTTATGTATGTATGTATGTATGTATGTGTGTATGTATAAAAAAACATAGCATATGTATGAAGAACTGAGATGAATATGAAGAACAACTTGAGTAAGAAAAAAAGGATAAATAACATGAAAAAAACTGCCTGAAAGACTGTTGAATCACGTATGAAGCTTCTGCTCGGCTTGCAGCCAAATCAGACTATATATTTGGTAGCGTTAGACCGGCAACAACGCACAACACATTCTTTAGGCTTCCGTTGTCTACCTGCAAACAAGCAAAACGAAAAGGACCGAAAAAGAATGCGGTATAAATAAATGTATTTTAAGAAAGGAAGCAATTTGTCAAAAATATTTGCTAAAAAGACCACACGATAATAATAATAATAATAATAATAATAATAATAATAATAATGATAATAATGATAATGATAATAATAAATAAAAGACTTAAGAAAACAAAAAGGCTGAACATAAATTCCTCGTATTAATTAGTCGTAGCAATCAAATTTTGGAGCCAAGAATCGAATGACATGACTGCAAATAGAAAGCGTTTATTATCGTGTGGTAAAGAAAATAGACTGGGAAATCAAAATTGCTACAAGTCTATATTAATAAAACATATAAGCATAATAACTTGCAGAGCATCACACACACGCGCGCACACACACACACACACACACACACACACACACACACACACACACACACACACACACACACACACACACACACACACACACATGTTTTCTTCCACAGTTACTGGTGTCAATTATTGGACTGCAACCGTACTGACGTACTGCTTTCAAGGTTTTTAGCTTATCGTATCAAGCTCATTGCATTTTATTTTTTAGTCAAGTGTTTATTTTGTTGGCCTCCATTTGTCGCTCCGCTACGTAACACGACATAAGGGAATATAACAAAACCTAGTGCAAACATAAAAAAAGACTCGGACATATACACACATAGATAACAGACCAATTGCAGGTAAAAACGGACCAATTGAAGATAAAAACACACGGGGCTAGATTCATAATATATACATTACATAATGAGGCGAGCTGGCAGAAACGTTAGCACGCCGGGCGAAATGCTTAGCGGTATTTCGTCTGTCTTTACGTTCTGAGTTCAAATTCCGCCGAGGTCGACTTTGCCTTTCATCCTTTCGGGGTCGATAAATTAAGTACCAGTTGCGTACTGGGGTCGATCTAATCGACTGACCCCCACTCCCAAAATTTCGGGCCTTGTGCCTAGAGTAGAAAAGAATATATATATATATATATATATATATATATATATATATATATATATATATATATATATATGAAGACGCATGGGTCAGTGGTTAGCGCGTCGGGCCCACAATGATGAAGTAGCGAGTTCGATTCTCGTACTGGGTTGTGTGTGGTGTTCTTGAGCAAGACACTTTATTTCACGTTGCTCCAGTCCACTCAGCTGTAGAAATGAGTTGCAACGTCACTGGTGCCAAGCTGTGTTGGCCTTTGCCTTTCTCTTGGATGACATCAGTGGCATGGAGAGGGGAGGCTGGTATGCATGGGCGACTGCTGGTCTTCCATAAACAATCTCGCCCGAACCTGTACCTCGGAGGGGAACTTTCCGGGAGCAATCCCACGATCATTTATGACCGAAGTGGGATCTTTATCCTTTATATATATTATACATTATATATACATATATACATTCATGTACATATATATACATACACACATATGTGTATGTATGTATGTATGCATCTATCTATCTATCTATCTATCTATCTATCTATCTATATACACACACATATGCAAGATGTCCTATAAGTAGATAGTGAATTAGGGTTTAAGTGCTACTTTACTGATGAGACAACTGGTATGTATAATGTGTATATGTGTGTATATGATTATGTATGTGATCGATGAAATAAGTTTCATGCTTGTATGCCGAAGAGCACACATATTTGTTCTTCACACGAAGAATGCTTAAGAATTGCAAGTAGTCTTCTCGAGTTCTGAACTCGTGCCAATAAGGTTTCCAACACATCATCGTTTTCTTAACCTTCTTCTTGAAATTTCTCCTCTCGTTCGCTTTGTCTTTCTCTTTCTCTCTCTCTCTCTCCTCTCTTACCGTCTTATTCTCTCTTTGTGTGCGTCTCTCTCCCAGACAAATATATATATATATATATTCATATATGAGAACACAGCAATCAAGTTGTCTTGAATGCTCTCGTGGTAAATACTATTTTTAATTCACAGATATATATATATATATATATATATATATATATACAAGTGTACATATGTATATAATTATTTCTCAAAATACATTCAGGAATGAATTTTCAAGCAAGAATCTGTGAGAGTGCACAACGGAGTAGGTTCCGTGCCATATAACTTGACATATGTAGAGTGTATAGAAAAAGCATATATACACCACGAAATCCTTCTATTATACTGTTAACCCTTTGATTGTATAAATTACATGATCATTCCCGTAACAATGTTAAATACACATACACACACACAGACAAATTTATATTTTCTGCTTCTAAGGCGGCAAGCAGGCAGAATCGTCAGCGCGCCGGAAAGCGAATTTTTTTTTTCTCACGAGAGTTCCGGACCCCAGTAATAAACTCATTTGCATACATCCAATCAGAGCTCACCTTGACCTTGTAAACTCAAGACGAAGAACGCTGTTCTGAGCCGACCGATCGCCAAATTATGCCTGATTTTAGAAGGAGACAAGTAATTAGATAGATTTGCATCTATACCTATTATCGGATATTGTTAGGGCCCCATATGATAGAGATGTGGATGGGGAAAATGTGGGTAGAGGGTGATGTGCTAGCAACCCTCTCCCCTTACTGTTTTTCAAAGTAAGCAACAACACAAATAACTACGCAGAGGCAGCCATGGTTGAAACAAGAACAAGAACACCAAGCATTATCAAAAGAGAAAAGAAGCATGGTCATTCCTTACTCAAGTGACATTATCTTATCGCCCATCACTTGTTAGGCGCGAACCCATATCTCTTAAAATTTTCCCGCTTTGTATGGATTATTTACCCAGTGTTTCTGCTGTTCTAACGACGTCTCTGCGCTCGAAAATAAATTATCATCTTATTTGTATTTATATAGACGTTTCGGCGCTTATAAAAACAAATGTTGGCTTGTTTATATATATATATATATATATATATATATATATATATATATATATATATATATATATATATATATATATATATATATATATATATATATATATATGAATGTGTGTGTGTGTTTAAGCATAAGGTTGTCTATATATGTGCGCCGTTGTGTATGAAATTGAGCCTATACTTTTTAATGTTTGTATATGTATGCATGCATGTATGTATGTATATAGTGTATATACGTGTATGTATGTATGTATGTATGTATGTGTGTGTGTGTGTGTGTGTGTGTGTATGTGTGTATATGCATACTTGTATGTACGTAATGTGTGTCTTATTTTAAGGCCGGAAGAAGATTCCAAGCATTTAGAAAATAAATATTTTGATGAACAGGTGCCATCACATAAGCTAGACACACTCACGCCTCAACACGGTGCGTAAAATATTCTACACGCCCCTTTATTTATATACATCATACGCCACTTTCTACATGCTTAGTGTACATTTTATTATTATTATTGAGTGAGAGTGCAGCGCATGCCATCAAAAGTGACACTGGATTACAAATATATGCGGCCCAGTATACCCATCATGACTACCCATCCGATAAGGGTGCACCGGGCACATAGATCACAACAATATATGCGGCGTGACATGGTGATCTCATATCAAGTTAAATAGCGCATGACCTTGCAGGTGGGGGCCCAGTTAGAATTTTTCTGCATGTTGAGTAGCCCATCCTGCTCAAAAGGTCCCTGAATAAGGGTTGTTTAAGGATGATGAACGAAACACACATGTTTCCAGAGGTGA